>NW_026606726.1:97500-115000 GCF_029890125.1 Rhinichthys klamathensis goyatoka | reverse complement strand
TATTCATTACTGAATTTTATTAAAAATTTAATTAACTAACGTAATAATAATCATTATTGAGCACATTGGATATTACAAAAAACAAACAAAAAAGCCCATCCAGATTTATTGTGTTTTGTGTGGGAAAATTGTGTTTTTGGTGTTTTAGCTTATGATTGTGAAGCACTTTGGGCAACGCGAGTTGTATTAAACTGTGCTATATAAATAAAATAAATAAAAAATAAAATGTGCTTAAATGGTCATTATCAGATTCTAGCCTTAAACATGTTTCAGATCTTATTGTGAATGATTTATGCCATCTAAATCTAACATATATAATCTAAATCTATATATATATTCATATTATCAAACCTCTTAAACAGCATTTCTTTTCTGCTGAAATAGTCAAGGTCGTGTGGGCAGAGAAAATAATATTAAACAATAATATCACAACCTACTTTTCAAAATCAATCAAATTCCGATGGATCAAATCCTGCATTATTTCCCACTGAATATTCAGTGTTTTTAACAGATGCAGGAATGCGTTCGGGTCCTCGACTGCTTCCTCAACACTACAGTGAGTAATGAGCACAGATGTGAGGAGGTTTCTGTGCACACACACACACTCACACACACTCACACACAATCTCCTCATACACTCCATTTCATAAAGGGAAATGAATCAGATGATGATGAGAAGGCATTAGCTGATAAGACCGAGTGAATCTTCTCAAAAACATCACTGGGTCATATTTCACCTCAAGATAAACAGAAGAAATTATATATAGCATCATAAAAAGTATATAGCATCTATTTTTTGGACCATTTAAATTTTTTAACCATGACAATCAAACACATTTCTATTCCAATTGCATTACTGTAATACGAAAAAATATCGCTCTCTTTACAGATAATTACATTATTTACTTTTATTATTTAACATTACAATTATGCACAATTTCCCGCAAATTCTCGTTACCGTAGTTGAAATATATATATTTATACCGTAGTTATAAATATATTTATAATTATATTTTACTATATATTTCTTCATATTACTATTATTATTTTATTTTTTTAATAATTATCATTTAATTTTATTACAAATTGTGTTACAAATTAATATAATAGGAATCATCAATGAGAATAATGGAAATTACAAAAACAACAACTGTAAATAGAAAAAATAAATAATTAAATTAACGGTCAATGCAATTTTTTAAATAAAATAAATAAACAAAATTGTCCTATATTAATACTATAGCAAAATGATATTTTACTATATTATTCTTCACATTATTATCAATAATTTATGTTTTTATTCATTATTATTGAATTTTACAAAAAAAATTGTTACAAATTAATATAAAAATCATCAATGAGAATAATGGAAAAAACAAAAAACCTGTAAATTAAAAAATAAAATAATTAAATTAACTGTCACAATTAAAAAAAGAAAAACTAAACAAACAAATAAAATGTACTTTTATACGCAACATTTCATATATATTTAATTGAACAATTATTATGCCATTTGTTTATCTTTAGATTTCAGAAGTATGAGCCAGACATGTTTTCAGGAGGTTAAGGACAGTAGTTTGTGTGTGTTTCCTCAGCGCTGCATCAGAGCGCACAGACGAGGAGCTGAAGGAGACAGAAGTGAGACGCCGAGCGTCCACAAACCTGACAGAGACTGGTGAGTCTGAACCGCAGCTCTGACAAAAACATTCGTCACGTCCTGGGACCTGATAAAACCATCCTGCACACTTTATTTCTGTTTGGGGTGAAGATACGGCCACACACACACACACACACACACACACACACACACGTACCTCTCTGTCCTTGAGCTTCATGGCCAGGACGAGCTGGTGTCTGTGGTTGCTCAAGGCCTCACGGTAATTCCCCTTGGAGAAGAAGGCCGACCCCAGGTTTCCGTGAGCGCGACATTCGCCCGTCTGGTCACCTGAGAGAAACCAGAGCTGGGTTACATAGCTGTCCATACACACACCAACACGACAAGAGCATCAGAGGAAGAGGTGTTCACAGGCTTTACACACACACACAACAAGAGCATCCGAGGAAGAGGTGTTCACAGGCTTTACACACACACACACACACACACACACACACACACACGACAAGAGCATCCGAGGAAGAGGTGTTCACAGGCTTTACACACACACACACACACACACACACACACACACACACACGACAAGAGCATCTGAGGAAGAGGTGTTCACAGGCTTTACACACACACACACGACAAGAGCATCCGAGTAAGAGGTGTTCACAGACTTTACACACACACACACACACACACACACGACAAGAGCATCCGAGGAAGAGGTGTTCACAGGCTTTACACACACACACACACACACACGACAAGAGCATCTGAGGAAGAGGTGTTCACAGGCTTTACACACACACACGACAAGAGCATCTGAGGAAGAGGTGTTCACAGGCTTTACACACACACACACGACAAGAGCATCCGAGGAAGAGGTGTTCACAGGCTTTACACACACACACACGACAAGAGCATCCGAGGAAGAGGTGTTCACAGGCTTTACACACACACACACACACACGACAAGAGCATCTGAGGAAGAGGTGTTCACAGGCTTTACACACACACACACACACGACAAGAGCATCCGAGGAAGAGGTGTTCACAGGCTTTACACACACACACACACACACACACACGACAAGAGCATCCGAGGAAGAGGTGTTCACAGGCTTTACACACACACACGACAAGAGCATCTGAGGAAGAGGTGTTCACAGGCTTTACACACACACACACACACGACAAGAGCATCTGAGGAAAAGGTGTTCACAGGCTTTACACACACACACACACACACACACACAACAAGAGCATCCGAGGAAGAGGTGTTCACAGGCTTTACACACACACACACACACGACAAGAGCATCCGAGGAAGAGGTGTTCACAGGCTTTACACACACACACACACACACACACACGACAAGAGCATCCGAGGAAGAGGTGTTCACAGGCTTTACACACACACACGACAAGAGCATCCGAGGAAGAGGTGTTCACAGGCTTTACACACACACACACACACACGACAAGAGCATCCGAGTAAGAGGTGTTCACAGGCTTTACACACACACACACACACACGACAAGAGCATCTGAGGAAGAGGTGTTCACAGGCTTTACACACACACACACACACACACACGACAAGAGCATCTGAGGAAGAGGTGTTCACAGGCTTTACACACACACACACGACAAGAGCATCTGAGGAAGAGGTGTTCACAGGCTTTACACACACACACACGACAAGAGCATCTGAGGAAGAGGTGTTCACAGGCTTTACACACACACACACACACACACAACAAGAGCATCCGAGGAAGAGGTGTTCACAGGCTTTACACACACACACACACACACGACAAGAGCATCTGAGGAAGAGGTGTTCACAGGCTTTACACACACACACAACAAGAGCATCCGAGGAAGAGGTGTTCACAGGCTTTACACACACACACACACACACACGACAAGATCATCTGAGGAAGAGGTGTTCACAGGCTTTACACACACACACGACAAAAGCATCCGAGGAAGAGGTGTTCACAGGCTTTACACACACACACACGACAAGAGCATCCGAGGAAGAGGTGTTCACAGGCTTTACACACACACACACACGACAAGAGCATCTGAGGAAGAGGTGTTCACAGGCTTTACACACACACACACGACAAGAGCATCTGAGGAAGAGGTGTTCACAGGCTTTACCCACACACACACACACACACACGACAAGATCATCTGAGGAAGAGGTGTTCACAGGCTTTACCCACACACACACACACACACACGACAAGAGCATCTGAGGAAGAGGTGTTCACAGGCTTTACACACACACACACACACACACACACGACAAGAGCATCCGAGTAAGAGGTGTTCACAGGCTTTACACACACACACACACACACACACACGACAAGAGCATCCGAGGAAGAGGTGTTCACAGGCTTTACACACACACACACACACGACAAGAGCATCCGAGTAAGAGGTGTTCACAGGCTTTACACACACACACACACACACACACACACACACGACAAGAGCATCCGAGGAAGAGGTGTTCACAGGCTTTACACACACACACACACACGACAAGAGCATCCGAGGAAGAGGTGTTCACAGGCTTTACACACACACACACACACACACACACACACACACACGACAAGAGCATCCGAGGAAGAGGTGTTCACAGGCTTTACACACACACACACACACACACACACACACACGACAAGAGCATCCGAGGAAGAGGTGTTCACAGGCTTTACACACACACACACACACACGACAAGAGCATCTGAGGAAGAGGTGTTCACAGGCTTTACACACACACACACACACGACAAGAGCATCTGAGGAAAAGGTGTTCACAGGCTTTACACACACACACACACACACACACACACACAACAAGAGCATCCGAGGAAGAGGTGTTCACAGGCTTTACACACACACACACACACACACGACAAGAGCATCCGAGGAAGAGGTGTTCACAGGCTTTACACACACACACACACACACACACACACGACAAGAGCATCCGAGGAAGAGGTGTTCACAGGCTTTACACACACACACACGACAAGAGCATCTGAGGAAGAGGTGTTCACAGGCTTTACACACACACACAACAAGAGCATCCGAGGAAGAGGTGTTCACAGGCTTTACACACACACACGACAAGAGCATCTGAGGAAGAGGTGTTCACAGGCTTTACACACACACACACACACGACAAGAGCATCTGAGGAAAAGGTGTTCACAGGCTTTACACACACACACACACACACACACAACAAGAGCATCCGAGGAAGAGGTGTTCACAGGCTTTACACACACACACACACACACGACAAGAGCATCCAAGGAAGAGGTGTTCACAGGCTTTACACACACACACACACACACACACACGACAAGAGCATCCGAGGAAGAGGTGTTCACAGGCTTTACACACACACACGACAAGAGCATCCGAGGAAGAGGTGTTCACAGGCTTTACACACACACACACACACACGACAAGAGCATCCGAGTAAGAGGTGTTCACAGGCTTTACACACACACACGACAAGAGCATCTGAGGAAAAGGTGTTCACAGGCTTTACACACACACACACACACACGACAAGAGCATCCGAGGAAGAGGTGTTCACAGGCTTTACACACACACACACACACACGACAAGAGCATCCGAGTAAGAGGTGTTCACAGGCTTTACACACACACACGACAAGAGCATCTGAGGAAAAGGTGTTCACAGGCTTTACACACACACACACACACACGACAAGAGCATCTGAGGAAGAGGTGTTCACAGGCTTTACACACACACACACACACACACACGACAAGAGCATCTGAGGAAGAGGTGTTCACAGGCTTTACACACACACACACGACAAGAGCATCTGAGGAAGAGGTGTTCACAGGCTTTACACACACACACACGACAAGAGCATCTGAGGAAGAGGTGTTCACAGGCTTTACACACACACACACACACACACAACAAGAGCATCCGAGGAAGAGGTGTTCACAGGCTTTACACACACACACACACACACGACAAGAGCATCTGAGGAAGAGGTGTTCACAGGCTTTACACACACACACAACAAGAGCATCCGAGGAAGAGGTGTTCACAGGCTTTACATACACACACACACACACACACGACAAGATCATCTGAGGAAGAGGTGTTCACAGGCTTTACACACACACACACGACAAGAGCATCCGAGGAAGAGGTGTTCACAGGCTTTACACACACACACACACGACAAGAGCATCTGAGGAAGAGGTGTTCACAGGCTTTACCCACACACACACACACACACACGACAAGAGCATCTGAGGAAGAGGTGTTCACAGGCTTTACACACACACACACACACACACACACACGACAAGAGCATCCGAGGAAGAGGTGTTCACAGGCTTTACACACACACACACACACACACGACAAGAGCATCTGAGGAAGAGGTGTTCACAGGCTTTACACACACACACGACAAGAGCATCTGAGGAAGAGGTGTTCACAGGCTTTACACACACACACACGACAAGAGCATCCGAGGAAGAGGTGTTCACAGGCTTTACACACACACACACACACACACACACGACAAGAGCATCCGAGGAAGAGGTGTTCACAGGCTTTACACACACACACACGACAAGAGCATCCGAGGAAGAGGTGTTCACAGGCTTTACACACACACACACACACACGACAAGAGCATCTGAGGAAGAGGTGTTCACAGGCTTTACACACACACACACACACGACAAGAGCATCCGAGGAAGAGGTGTTCACAGGCTTTACACACACACACACACACACACACACACACGACAAGAGCATCCGAGGAAGAGGTGTTCACAGGCTTTACACACACACACACACACACGACAAGAGCATCCGAGGAAGAGGTGTTCACAGGCTTTACACACACACACACGACAAGAGCATCTGAGGAAGAGGTGTTCACAGGCTTTACACACACACACAACAAGAGCATCTGAGGAAGAGGTGTTCACAGGCTTTACACACACACACACACACACACAACAAGAGCATCCGAGGAAGAGGTGTTCACAGGCTTTACACACACACACGACAAGAGCATCTGAGGAAGAGGTGTTCACAGGCTTTACACACACACACACGACAAGAGCATCCGAGGAAGAGGTGTTCACAGGCTTTACACACACACACACACACACGACAAGAGCATCCGAGGAAGAGGTGTTCACAGGCTTTACACACACACACACGACAAGAGCATCTGAGGAAGAGGTGTTCACAGGCTTTACACACACACACACGACAAGAGCATCCGAGGAAGAGGTGTTCACAGGCTTTACACACACACACACGACAAGAGCATCTGAGGAAGAGGTGTTCACAGGCTTTACACACACACATACGACAAGAGCATCCGAGGAAGAGGTGTTCACAGGCTTTACACACACACACACACACACGACAAGAGCATCCGAGGAAGAGGTGTTCACAGGCTTTACACACACACACAAACACGACAAGAGCATCTGAGGAAGAGGTGTTCACAGGCTTTACACACACACACAACAAGAGCATCCGAGGAAGAGGTGTTCACAGGCTTTACACACACACACACGACAAGAGCATCTGAGGAAGAGGTGTTCACAGGCTTTACACACACACACACGACAAGAGCATCCGAGGAAGAGGTGTTCACAGGCTTTACACACACACACACAAACACGACAAGAGCATCTGAGGAAGAGGTGTTCACAGGCTTTACACACACACACAACAAGAGCATCCGAGGAAGAGGTGTTCACAGGCTTTACACACACACACACGACAAGAGCATCTGAGGAAGAGGTGTTCACAGGCTTTACACACACACACACGACAAGAGCATCTGAGGAAGAGGTGTTCACAGGCTTTACACACACACACACGACAAGAGCATCCGAGGAAGAGGTGTTCACAGGCTTTACACACACACACACGACAAGAGCATCTGAGGAAGAGGTGTTCACAGGCTTTACACACACACATACGACAAGAGCATCCGAGGAAGAGGTGTTCACAGGCTTTACACACACACACACACACGACAAGAGCATCTGAGGAAGAGGTGTTCACAGGCTTTACACACACACACACACGACAAGAGCATCTGAGGAAGAGGTGTTCACAGGCTTTACACACACACACACACACACGACAAGAGCATCTGAGGAAGAGGTGTTCACAGGCTTTACACACACACACACGACAAGAGCATCTGAGGAAGAGATGTTCACAGGCTTTACACACACACACACACACACACACACACACACACACACACACACACACACACACGACAAGAGCATCTGAGGAAGAGGTGTTCACAGGCTTTACACACACACACACACACACGACAAGAGCATCTGAGGAAGAGGTATTCACAGGCTTTACACACACACACACACACACACGACAAGAGCATCTGAGGAAGAGGTGTTCACAGGCTTTACACACACACACACACACACACACACACGACAAGAGCATCTGAGGAAGAGATGTTCACAGGCTTTACCCACACACACACACACACACACACACATAACAAGAGCATCCGAGGAAGCAAATGTTATTGTGCAAGAGAAGTTGATCTTGTATTGCTCAATTATCTTTCATTTAAAGGGTTAGTTCACCCCAAAATGTAAACTCTGTCAGTAATTACTCTCCCTCATGTTGTTCAACCCTGTAAGACTTTCGTTCATCTTCGGAACACAAATTAAGATATTTTTGATTAAATCTGAGAGCTGGATCTCACACACATGACCAGCATCGGCCAATAGTGAGCCTACGTGTGACGTACAACCCAGAAGCGCTGCGCTGTTACACTACGAGAACTCACTCGAGGCCCAAAGAGAAGGATATGAATAGCTGAATAAAGTCGTTATTTTTGTTTGTTTTTTTGCGCACAGAAAGTATTCTCGTCGCTTGATAAACTTAAGGTTGAGCAGCTGTCGTCACTCGGACTATTTTAACGATGTCTTTAATAGCTTTTCTGGGCCGGCAAGTTTCGATCCCTTAAGAAGCCTATGGAGGAGTGATCCAGCTCTCAGATTTAATCAAAAATATCTTAATTTGTGTTCAGAAGATGAACGAAAGTCTTACGGGGTTGAACAACATGAGGGAGAGTAATTACTGACAGAGTTTACATTTGGGGGGGAACTATCCCTTTAAGTTTAAATTTCGTCTCCTGATGAAATGCTTTTGGAGTAATAAAAATAGACGCAAATATGTTAATTGCTCAGAACATCTCAGCTTATTTGGTCTTTGCAGAAGTTAGAGTTCTAATTCGCCTTTGGCTAAACCCCGCCCCCCTTAGTTACTGTCGCTATGTCCGACAAGCTACGCTGCTCTCACACACACACACCATGTTCTCACGCAGTGAAAAATACATCGCTGACTGACAACATGCTGACAGACCAGGTTACTTTTCGGTTACTTTTGATATTAAACATATTAAACAAAGTCTCACCTTTCAAATTATGGTCATTTTTTAAAAAGAAATTTAAACAATAAATACCGTTTTGTGGCTCTTTAATGTGCCGTGACAGATCGCTGTAGAGCATCAGTTAAAGCTTCTCGTGATCCGATCATCTCTTCCTTCTAGTTCATTGTTATAGCATCAAATAAACATGAATGAACATCAGAAGGAATGTTGTTTTAACCGCAGAAAGGCATCAGTACATTCTGTTTTTCAAGTTCAAATCCTCCCATGTTAATCTACTAACTCTACTGACTGATTTGTCGGAAAAATGGCGGATGGCGAAGTATGATTGGTCAGATCACCTGTCAATCAAGCTCCCTGCGAAGGGTAAATTGAGACATTTTATTGCAGACTTTGGTCTTTCTGAAAACTCGTGAGATTGCTGAGGTCATTTTCTCACACAATTCAACCCTTTCTGGCTAAAATGGACTGTTTTTTTTGTTTTTTAGTTGCAAAATCTGACCAAATTAGACCGTTTTTTTGTCGGTAAAGCAGACCAAATCTGCTCGTTTCTGACCAGATCTGACTGGAGAATGTACAGGGTTACACAGCCGAGCTCCGGCAACATCTGCAGACGTTCCTATCAGACTTTCATTCTGTGTGCGAACGCAATCAGCCGCTCTGACGAGAGGAGAAGAAAGAGAGAGGAAAAGCGAGACGTCAGCTGTGTACTAATGTGTTAAAAGTGAGAGCTGAACCTCCAACACAAACATTCACAGTTCAGGTGCGTCATGATAGTGAGACAGACAGGGTGAGAAACACTTTCATGCCTTAAAAACCTCTGACATTCAGGAGCCGTGAGGAGAATATCTCAGATCTCATTGTTCGATGTATACTTCAGCATTTTTACACTGTTCCTGCGCTAACAACACAAAAAAACTAGTGGCATTTTGGGAAAAAGGCACAGAGACTTTTAATTAAAAAGTCCCATGAAGCCTAATTACCGTGAGACCTTATCAGCGTGAGGTCAAAATAATTAACTTTGTGAGAAGGTAGCAAAGCTTTTCGTGCACAAGGTCGCCTGAACGTCCATCGCCGGATGTTCTCGCAGTGCAGACCGCAGAAACACACGGGCTCCTCAAGAACAGGACGGGATCTCATGAATATGCAAAACAAGGCCAATTAAACACATTTTAAAGACACAGTTCACCCCAAAATCATTATTTACTAATGTTGATGGATGGATCTTAAAGGCACAGTAGCAATAACAGTTTGTTTGATTCTAAAGGCACGTTCACACCATACGGAAGCGCATTGCATTCACTTGAGGAAAAAAATCTACTCTGTTTTTATGAATTAACGAGTTAATTATCTCAGAATTATGAGATAATTTTTCATGGAAAAAAAATGTTTGCTCTGTTTTTCTGAATTAATGACTTAATTATCTCAAAATTATGAGTAACTCATTAATTCAGAAAAACAGAGTGAACATTTTTTTTTCAAGAAAAATGTATCACATAATTCTGAGATATTAACTCGTTAATTCAGAAAAACAGAGCAAAAACCGTTTTTCCATGAAAAATTATCTTGTAATTCTGAGATAAATAACTCGTTAATTCAGAAAAACAGAGTAGATTATTTTCCTCAAGTGAATGCAATGCGCTTCCGTAACACCAAAGACGATAACTATAATGATAAAGATATTGCTCTAAAAATCGTTGTAAATATAAAATAGCAGAGTTTACAACACAACTATAATGATAATGGCACAGAGAATCGACATGGCTGATAAATGATTCAAACATTTGTGAGCCAATCAGAAACCATCCTGCTTTAAAATACAGTAAAAATTGTGAATTTATTTTTCAATTTAAAATAGCTGTTTTCTATGTGAATATATTGTAAAATTATCATTTATTCCTGTGATCAAAGCTGAATTTTCAGCATCATTACTCCAGTCTTCAGTGTCACATGATCCTTCAGAAATCACTCTAATATGATGATTTGATGCTCAAGAAACATTTCTGATTATTATTAATGTTGAAAAAAGTTTTTTTTTTATTATTAAACTGTGACAATTTTTCAGGATTCTTTAATAGAAAGTTCAAAAGAATAGCATTTGAAATAAATAAATATCTTTACGGTCACTTTTGATCAATTTAATGTGTCCTTGTTGGATAAAAATGTTGATTTCTTTTAACAAAACAATCGTACTGATCCTACACTTTTGAACGGTAAAGTGTATTTTGATATAATGTAAATATTAGATTATTAAACTTAAAAAAACTTTAATAAACAAATCCTTTAAATTTAAGGGTATCCATGAAAAATATAAGTATAAAACAAACAAAATCATTTCAAATTAATTTGCCACAAAACTGAAACGTACCAACATGTGGGAAATATACAATTAAAATTTGGCTGACACATAAACAAACTGAAATTTAAGTTTAAGTTGAAGGTTTACTCAAGGTACTCTTGTTGTGTACTTATGGTGCAAATGATGTTATGTTCACACACACTAATGATGGCTTAGGCTTAGGTTCACACACAGTCGCTCACCTAAAGATGTGTTCACACACAGTCGCTCACCTAAAGATGTGTTCACACAGTCGCTCACCTAAAGATGTGTTCACACACAGTCGCTCACCTAAAGATGTGTTCACACACAGTCGCTCACCTAAAGATGTGTTCACACACAGTCGCTCACCTAAAGATGTGTTCACACAGTCGCTCACCTAAAGATGTGTTCACACACAGTCGCTCACCTAAAGATGTTCACACACAGTCGCTCACCTAAAGATGTGTTCACACTAAGTCGGTTCACCTAAAGATGTGTTCACACACAGTCGGTTCACCTAAAGATGTGTTCACACACAGTCGCTCACCTAAAGATGTGTTCACACACAGTCGTTCACCTAAAGATGTGTTCACACACAGTCGCTCACCTAAAGATGTGTTCACACACAGTCGCTCACCTAAAGATGTGTTCACACACAGTCGCTCACTTAAAGATGTGTTCACACACAGTCGCTCACTTAAAGATGTGTTCACACACAGTCGCTTCACCTAAAGATGTGTTCACACACAGTCGCTCACCTAAAGATGTTCACACACAGTCGCTCACCTAAAGATGTGTTCACACACAGTCGGTTCACCTGCTCACCTAAAGATGTGTTCACACACAGTCGCTCACCTAAAGATGTGTTCACACACAGTCGCTCACCTAAAGATGTGTTCACACACAGTCGCTCACTTAAAGATGTGTTCACACACAGTCGCTCACTTAAAGATGTGTTCACACACAGTCGCTCACTTAAAGATGTGTTCACACACAGTCGCTCACCTAAAGATGTGTTCACACACAGTCGCTTCACCTAAAGATGTGTTCACACACAGTCGCTCACCTAAAGATGTGTTCACACACAGTCGCTTCACCTAAAGATGTGTTCACACACAGTCGCTCACCTAAAGATGTGTTCACACACAGTCGCTTCACCTAAAGATGTGTTCACACACAGTCGTTCACCTAAAGATGTGTTCACACACAGTCGCTCACCTAAAGATGTGTTCACACACAGTCGCTTCACCTAAAGATGTGTTCACACACAGTCGCTCACCTAAAGATGTGTTCACACACAGTCGCTCACCTAAAGATGTGTTCACACACAGTCGCTTCACCTAAAGATGTGTTCACACACAGTCGCTTCACCTAAAGATGTGTTCACACACAGTCGCTCACCTAAAGATGTGTTCACACACAGTCGCTCACCTAAAGATGTGTTCACACACAGTCGCTCACCTAAAGATGTGTTCACACACAGTCGCTTCACCTAAAGATGTGTTCACACACAGTCGCTCACCTAAAGATGTGTTCACACACAGTCGCTTCACCTAAAGATGTGTTCACACACAGTCGTTCACCTAAAGATGTGTTCACACACAGTCGCTCACCTAAAGATGTGTTCACACACAGTCGCTTCACCTAAAGATGTGTTCACACACAGTCGCTCACCTAAAGATGTGTTCACACACAGTCGCTTCACCTAAAGATGTGTTCACACACAGTCGCTCACCTAAAGATGTGTTCACACACAGTCGCTCACCTAAAGATGTGTTCACACACAGTCGCTCACCTAAAGATGTGTTCACACACAGTCGCTCACCTAAAGATGTGTTCACACACAGTCGCTCACCTAAAGATGTGTTCACACACAGTCGCTTCACCTAAAGATGTGTTCACACACAGTCGCTCACCTAAAGATGTGTTCACACACAGTCGCTTCACCTAAAGATGTGTTCACACACAGTCGCTTCACCTAAAGATGTGTTCACACACAGTCGTTCACCTAAAGATGTGTTCACACACAGTCGCTCACCTAAAGATGTGTTCACACACAGTCGCTCACCTAAAGATGTGTTCACACACAGTCGCTCACCTAAAGATGTGTTCACACACAGTCGCTCACCTAAAGATGTGTTCACACACAGTCGCTCACCTAAAGATGTGTTCACACACAGTCGCTCACCTAAAGATGTGTTCACACACAGTCGCTCACTTAAAGATGTGTTCACACACAGTCGCTCACTTAAAGATGTGTTCACACACAGTCGCTCACTTAAAGATGTGTTCACACACAGTCGCTTCACCTAAAGATGTGTTCACACACAGTCGCTCACCTAAACATGTGTTCACACACAGTCGCTCACCTAAAGATGTGTTCACACACAGTCGCTCACCTAAAGATGTGTTCACACACAGTCGTTCACCTAAAGATGTGTTCACACACAGTCGCTCACCTAAAGATGTGTTCACACACAGTCGCTCACCTAAAGATGTGTTCACACACAGTCGCTTCACCTAAAGATGTGTTCACACACAGTCGCTCACCTAAAGATGTGTTCACACACAGTCGCTCACCTAAAGATGTGTTCACACACAGTCGCTCACTTAAAGATGTGTTCACACAGTCGCTCACTTAAAGATGTGTTCACACACAGTCGCTCACCTAAAGATGTGTTCACACACAGTCGCTTCACCTAAAGATGTGTTCACACACAGTCGCTCACCTAAAGATGTGTTCACACACAGTCGCTCACTTAAAGATGTGTTCACACACAGTCGCTCACTTAAAGATGTGTTCACACACAGTCGCTCACTTAAAGATGTGTTCACACACAGTCGCTCACCTAAAGATGTGTTCACACACAGTCGCTTCACCTAAAGATGTGTTCACACACAGTCGCTCACTTAAAGATGTGTTCACACACAGTCGCTCACCTAAAGATGTGTTCACACACAGTCGCTTCACCTAAAGATGTGTTCACACACAGTCGCTTCACCTAAAGATGTGTTCACACACAGTCGCTCACCTAAAGATGTGTTCACACACAGTCGTTCACCTAAAGATGTGTTCACACACAGTCGCTCACCTAAAGATGTGTTCACACACAGTCGCTCACCTAAAGATGTGTTCACACACAGTCGCTTCACCTAAAGATGTGTTCACACACAGTCGCTCACCTAAAGATGTGTTCACACACAGTCGCTCACCTAAAGATGTGTTCACACACAGTCGCTCACCTAAAGATGTGTTCACACACAGTCGCTCACTTAAAGATGTGTTCACACACAGTCGCTCACTTAAAGATGTGTTCACACACAGTCGCTCACCTAAAGATGTGTTCACACACAGTCGCTTCACCTAAAGATGTGTTCACACACAGTCGCTCACCTAAAGATGTGTTCACACACAGTCGCTCACTTAAAGATGTGTTCACACACAGTCGCTTCACCTAAAGATGTGTTCACACACAGTCGCTCCCCTAAAGATGTGTTCACACACAGTCGCTTCACCTAAAGATGTGTTCACACACAGTCGCTTCACCTAAAGATGTGTTCACACACAGTCGCTCACTTAAAGATGTGTTCACACACAGTCGCTCACTTAAAGATGTGTTCACACACAGTCGCTCACCTAAAGATGTGTTCACACACAGTCGCTCACCTAAAGATGTGTTCACACACAGTCGCTTCACCTAAAGATGTGTTCACACAGTCGCTCACTTAAAGATGTGTTCACACACAGTCGCTCACTTAAAGATGTGTTCACACACAGTCGCTCACCTAAAGATGTTCACACACAGTCGCTCACCTAAAGATGTGTTCACACACAGTCGTTCACCTAAAGATGTGTTCACACAGTCGCTCACTTAAAGATGTGTTCACACACAGTCGCTTCACCTAAAGATGTGTTCACACACAGTCGCTTCACCTAAAGATGTGTTCACACACAGTTGCTCACTTAAAGATGTGTTCACACACAGTCGCTCACTTAAAGATGTGTTCACACACAGTCGCTCACCTAAAGATGTGTTCACACACAGTCGTTCACCTAAAGATGTGTTCACACAGTCGTTCACCTAAAGATGTGTTCACACACAGTCGCTTCACCTAAAGATGTGTTCACACACAGTCGCTTCACCTAAAGATGTGTTCACACACAGTCGCTCACCTAAAGATGTGTTCACACACAGTCGCTCACCTAAAGATGTGTTCACACACAGTCGCTTCACCTAAAGATGCGTTCACACACAGTCGCTCACCTAAACATGTGTTCACACACAGTCGCTCACCTAAAGATGTGTTCACACACAGTCGCTCACTTAAAGATGTGTTCACACACAGTCGCTCACCTAAACATGTTCACACACAGTCGCTTCACCTAAAGATGTGTTCACACACAGTCGCTCACCTAAACATGTGTTCACACACAGTCGCTTCACCTAAAGATGTGTTCACACACAGTCGCTTCACCTAAACATGTGTTCACACACAGTCGCTCACCTAAAGATGTGTTCACACACAGTCGCTTCACCTAAAGATGTGTTCACACACAGTCGCTTCACCTAAAGATGTGTTCACACACAGTCGCTCACCTAAAGATGTGTTCACACACAGTCGCTCACCTAAAGATGTGTTCACACACAGTCGCTCACCTAAAGATGTGTTCACACACAGTCGCTTCACCTAAAGATGTGTTCACACACAGTCGCTTCACCTAAAGATGTGTTCACACACAGTCGCTTCACCTAAAGATGTGTTCACACACAGTCGCTCACCTAAAGATGTGTTCACACACAGTCGCTTCACCTAAAGATGTGTTCACACACAGTCGCTTCACCTAAAGATGTGTTCACACACAGTCGCTCACCTAAAGATGTGTTCACACACAGTCGCTTCACCTAAAGATGTGTTCACACACAGTCGCTTCACCTAAAGATGTGTTCACACACAGTCGCTCACCTAAAGATGTGTTCACACACAGTCGCTCACCTAAAGATGTGTTCACACACAGTCGCTCACCTAAAGATGTGTTCACACAGTCGCTCACCTAAAGATGTGTTCACACACAGTCGCTTCACCTAAAGATGTGTTCACACACAGTCGCTCACCTAAAGATGTGTTCACACACAGTCGCTCACCTAAAGATGTGTTCACACACAGTCGCTTCACCTAAAGATGTGTTCACACACAGTCGCTCACCTAAAGATGTGTTCACACACAGTCGCTCACCTAAAGATGTGTTCACACACAGTCGCTTCACCTAAAGATGTGTTCACACACAGTCGCTCACCTAAAGATGTGTTCACACACAGTCGCTTCACCTAAAGATGTGTTCACACACAGTCGCTTCACCTAAAGATGTGTTCACACACAGTCGCTTCACCTAAAGATGTGTTCACACACAGTCGCTTCACCTAAAGATGTGTTCACACACAGTCGCTTCACCTAAAGATGTGTTCACACACAGTCGCTTCACCTAAAGATGTGTTCACACACAGTCGCTCACCTAAAGATGTGTTCACACACAGTCGCTTCACCTAAAGATGTGTTCACAAACAGTCGCTTCACCTTAAGATGTGTTCACAAACAGTCGCTTCACCTAAAGATGTGTTCACACACAGTCGCTTCACCTAAAGATGTGTTCACACACAGTCGCTTCACACACAGTCGCTTCACCTAAAGATGTGTTCACACACAGTCGCTCACCTAAAGATGTGTTCACACACAGTCGCTCATCTAAAGATGTGTTCACACACAGTCGCTCACCTAAAGATGTGTTCACACACAGTCGCTTCACCTAAAGATGTGTTCACACACAGTCGCTCACCTAAAGATGTGTACACACACAGTCGCTCACCTAAAGATGTGTTCACACACAGTCGCTCACCTAAAGATGTGTTCACACACAGTCGCTCACCTAAAGATGTGTTCACACACATTCGCTTCACACCTAAAGTTGTTCACACACAGTCGCTTCACCTAAAGATGTGTTCACACACAGTCGCTTCACCTAAAGATGTGTTCACACACAGTCGCTCATCTAAAGATGTGTTCACACACAGTCGCTTCACCTAAAGATGTGT
>NW_026606726.1:92500-95000 GCF_029890125.1 Rhinichthys klamathensis goyatoka | reverse complement strand
TTGGCCACCTCCAGGTCCTGCTGCATGTACGCGGTGCTCTTCTCCGTGTTGCCCAGGGACCAGTACGCGCTGCTGAGGGCCGAGAACACGGAGCCGCGCAGCTTGAGGCTGCAGGTCCCGATCTTCAGCGCCGCCTCCAGAACCACCACTGAGGCCCCGTGATGAGAGCCGGTCAGAAGCTCTTGCCCGATCACTGACACCACCACAAACGGGCTCTTGTCCAGCTTCATCTTCTGCAGCTGCTGGTACGTGGGCTCCAGGGATTCTGCCGAGAGTCAGAGACACACATGCAGAAAACTTCAGTGCAGGAAATCTCAATGATTTTACATGTATTAAACATCCAATGTACAAACATGAGACATTTGAAAACAAGAAAGGGAACTAAATCTGATCAAATTAGACCGTTTTGTTCTTTTTTTTGTGGTGAAAATTAAACAGTTTCTGACCATATCCGAAGCAACTAGGCTGTTTTTCTGACTAAATCAGAATTAGACAGTTTTTGACCAAATCGGACAAGCTGGACTGTTTTTTTTTTTTGTTTTTTTTTTACTAAAGCTGACATAATTAGACAGTTTTTTTTTTTTTTTTTTTTGGTAAATGGGACAATCTGAAACAACTATGTAGGTTTTTGACTAAATCAGACAAAATTAGATAGTTTTTGTTGGCAAATCAGACAAAATTATAGTCTCTGGCCAAATCAGACAGGCTGGACTGTTTTTTTGGTAAACTGGATATAATTAGACAGATTGTGTTGGTAAATGGGACAAAATTAGATCATTTCTGACAAAATTTGACATAGCTAAGCAATTTTCTTTTTTTTTTGCTAAATCTGAATAAATTAGACAGTTTTTGTTGGCAAATCAGACAAAATTAGTTTCCGACCAAATCGGACAAAACTGGACTGTTGTTTTTTTTTTTTTACTAAAGCTTAAATAATTAGACAGTTTTTGTTGGTATATTACACAAAATTAGACCATATCCGAAACAACTAGGTGGATTTTTGACTAAATCAGACAAAATTAGAACATTTTTATTGGCAAAACAGTCAAAATTACAGTCTCTGACCGAATCAGACAAAACTGGACTGTTTTTTGCTAAACCTAACATAATTAGACAGATTTTGTTGGTAAATGGGACAAAATTAGATAATTTCTGACCAAATTTGACAGCTAAGCAATTTGTTTTTTTGCTAAATCTGACTAATTAGTCCGTTTCTGACCAATTTGGACTAAACTCGGCTGTTTTTATGCTAAATATAACGACATTAGACAGTTTTTGTTGGTAAATCAGACAAATATTAGACCAAAACTGGGGTTCTGACTAAATCTGATATAACTAGGCTGTTTTTTTAGTTTGTTTTATTTAGTTAAATCTGACAAAATTAGATAGTTTAAGGCTAAATATGACTGAATGTCACTGTTTCCGATTACTAATTCTGTCGAATTTAGTCTAATTATAGTAATCAGACAGTTAGACAAAATTAGACCATTCTGATGGTAAATCTGACAGAATTGGGGCCATTTTTCTCACTAATCTGAAAAGTGTATGTTTTTGTTGCTAAATCTGATAAAGCTAGCATGCACATTTTTGAAGCAGCACCTCATATGTGGCAAGAGCTTATTTTGTTCTCATTTGTTTACTAAATCTGTATTGAATTTGTATAATATATTTGTATTCAGTTAATTTATACTTCACAACAACATCAAACAACAAAGCGTTATTCAGCATGTTAAAAACAAGCTCTTTTACCGTTACAAATGACTGTACAGCTAACACAGTGTGTTGTGTGAAACAGCTTTTGTTTGCACAAGCTGAGGTGATTATTCATATGTATCGTCTCCGCACACTCAAAACAGACCTTCTTGTAGAAGTTACTCCGTAATGTGTTCACCTTAGAAATGCTTATCCGTAAAATAACGCCACGTGTTTCTATGCGGTAAGAGGTTAGGAACACACCATATGTGTAGAGGTGACCGCTGCAGGAGGAAGGAGACACAGTTAAAGAGTGAAACGCACACACTGTCATAAATCACCACGGGCCACAGTCGAGTGTCACCCGCCGCCCCACGGGACCTCCAAAGATCCATTTTTATCTGCCCTTCCCTCCTTTCTATGAAGTATATTTCTTACTGTCCTTCTGGGTGTGTTTGAAAGCCAATTCAGCATGTTTCATCTCAGCTGCACGTGTGTGTGTGTGTGTACTGTCATAAGCGGTTTCATCTCGTATCCTGAACACTGTACTGACCAATCAGCATCCAGGATCACAACTATCACCTTTTTACCTCAAGGTTTTACATTGATGTATTCTTGATTCTGAAATTGGCCACAACGAATTGTCTGTCTGTCTGTCTGTTGTCCATCCATCTTGATTCAAAATATACAGTAAAAATAGTGAAATATTATTACAATTTAAAATAGCTGTTTTCTATGTGAATATATTGTAAACTGTAATTTATTCCTGTGATCAAAGCTGAATTACTCCAGTCTTCAGTGTCACATG
>NW_026606726.1:57500-87500 GCF_029890125.1 Rhinichthys klamathensis goyatoka | reverse complement strand
AAGTTTATCCAAATTATTATACGCACAAGCATCATTCTACTCCTCTTTTGGCATTTTTAGATTTCAAATAAGAAATAATGTGGCCCAATCATGTAGCCTGGATGCCAGCCGAGCTTAGCCCCGCCCACAACATTTGAGGATGGGACGTTCGGTCTGGACTTGATCCGTTGTGAAGCAAGTATGCCCGAACCAAAGCTGTTCGGACCAATCAAATCATCAGGGCGGGCTTTATACGATGATGGACAGATGATCAACCGTAACGTAATCATCACGTCACCAAAGAGCGCTTGGGTTGAGTTCGTTTACAACAAAGAATGGCTGCCGCTGGAGAACTGAGATGTGTAGATTCAGCCATCGCGTCTGTTATAGAAGATCTAGACAGCGCATCCATTTTAAAAGAGGAACAGAGAACCGCGATCAAGGCATTTGTTGATCCAATTGAGTTCAGAGGCATTTTCTTTCCTGGTTGGGTTGAAACGCCCCATAATCACAGCCCAATGGAGCAGCATCTGCTGACTAGACTCTGAGTATGACGACCAATCATGACTTTTTTTCTCACAAATTATTAGGATGTTTTTAGAAATTTGAGCCAAAAATCAGTAGAAACACACACTGTACCTCTCAGCGGGGACTTCATGGCGGCCTCCACCATTCCCACCAGCAGCTGCAGGCTCTTGGGGTCCTGGGCCAGTCCCGAGGCGAAGGCAGCCAGGGCGTCCGCATGGCGGCCCAGGTACTGAAGGGCAACACCCTGTCGGAAGTATGCCTGCAGAAAGAAAGCATGTTAGAATTAATATCCACTTCAATGAATCTTGAACAAGCGTTTCTGGAAAAAAAACCTCACATTCTGGATCATATTCATGATGGAGTTGCTCATCACCGGTGCTGAGAACTTCCTCCAAAGCTGCTTAAAGTGCACAAACCGTCTGAATCTGAAGCGTTTTGAACAAAAAAATCAAACACACCAAGCCGATCGGCTAGTTTTTGTGATGTGTTCCAAAGTTTGCATATCTGTCTATGTATATCATAGATAATTATTTCCAGAACAAAGCCGACAAACACCGGCAGCATTTGGAGACGCTAGTTCTTTGACATTGGCTCGGTGTGTCTTTAGTGTGAAACACATTCAGACAAATGTTTCCTCAAATCATGATGCATCTTGAAGGAGAGGCAACACTTTACAGTTAACTAACATTACCTTATTGAGAAGTGTTACCGAGAGGTGTGTTGTTTAGGGATGCCACCATATCGGAATCGGCCGATAAATGTTCATTTTTAATGTTATCGTTATCGGCCCAATAGAAAAAAATTCCCCGATATATTAAAGCCAATAAATAATCGATTATTTCCTTCAGCTGAGACTCTTCAGATGCGCACTGTTCGACATGATGGTTTTAAATTACTTGAAATATGATTGGAATCACTTCAAAAAAGGAAAATACAGTTCAGTGCAACATGTGCAGCGCAAGTCTGTCATATCGGCTACATAAAATTATAATGAGAACATCATTCTCAGGACTTGGGTCATGGCTTTTAATGGTGAGACTTTTGTTTTTGTAATCAGGCTCTCAAAAATGATATAAAAACTTGGATTTAGATGTATAGTATTGTGTATATTGGTTATCAGCTTAAAGTATTATTGGTATTTATACTTTGTACTGGCTGGCGGGCGAGAACGTCGTTCTCCAGCAACGAAACCCAGTAAACTAATCAAGGATCTTGCCAGGACGTCACCAGTTTTACTATACAAAAGTTGGTGTTTTGAGGTTTGTGATATCTATGGTTTTCAATGAGAACCAGAGATGACCCAACAGTAGAGCTAGATATTATTTACGGAGGAATTATTACTGCTCGATTATCTTAAAAAACCTTGTCTGCTTTACACAATTTAGCTACCTTGGAGTTAATCCTATTCCTAGTCCATAGTTATGCAGCTAGCTCGCTAACAGACTTGATAGCTACTAAAAGACCTGGAACTACACGTTGAAAATACCCATTTGTTGCCCGCCAGGTATCCATGGTAGTCACGTGACTGCAAAGTATGAATTGGCCAACATGTTCATATCGGTGCATCCCTAGATTTTCACCTGAAAGATACAGCTGAAAAAATACCAAAGACTTCTAACTTGCGCCATAATCTTTTCACTGCAAAGATGAACAGTACAAAAATGCTAAACACATGCTTTGGAGCTCGTCTACGCTGTAGGTGCTGGTATGGACATCATACTGTATCTCAGACATGCATGCATTCATGTTTTCAAAGAGACTGCTGTTATTTTGATCGTGCGATGCACAGCAGACCTCGACTGTATTAAATATCACAGCGGTTCACTTGGCGGAACACATAATGTCCTCTCTATATTCACTGTGAGGGAGATGGCCTGATAAACACCTACATTTTCACTGGCGTTTGACTACAGGTTTCTCCGGCTCAAGAACCTCCGCTGACATTCAGCTCATTCACAATTATCCCCTCACACAGCCGTTTATTAGATCGGCCCGAGCGTACGGCCCACTTCCAGCCGAGCTGATAACGGTTGGGAGGGGGACCAGAGGAACATTAAGACATTACACTGAATTTATGAAGGCCCCTATAATTAATTTCACTTTGCACAGGGAGGCCTTTGATTACAGACTACCTGTTTTTTTTTTTTTCGGACATCTTCATTGAAACGAATGGGGATGCATATTGAATTCAACACATTAACCTTTGGTCTAACCGTGTTATTATAGGACGTCGCAGGCCACCATGCTCGGCTCGATATTAATTGCCTCTTTGTATACGGCTCACTGCGCTGGGATTGGACGCGCTCGGCTTTGTACGTATGAACGTTGAGCGCTTACGGGTTCCGACATCAATATCTGCCTGGAGGCAAATGGATTCAAGGGTTTGTTTCAGATGGCTGGATTAAATCCTATTTCGGTAATACAATTTTAAAGCAAATGTGTTTTTCTTTTTAGCGAGAGTGAAACAAATACGTGATTATTCAACAGAAGCGAACAGTGCACTTGCACTCCGTCAGCTTTAAATTAGAATAAAGTTGATTAAATGACAGAAAGGGATTTGCGTTACGTCTCGCAGACGAATCAGAAAGCTCTAATTGGTCGCTGAATTCCCAGCACTCATTCCCACTAACACAACACCAGTCTCTCCACCTCTCATTTCACTTTATTAACTTTATGTATTTAATTTCCAATTACACACAAATGGGGGGGGGTTACAATCAGAGCTCAGAGCTGCCACAATCTGGTCTGAACAAAGCAGGCGTTTAAAAAACAAAACACTGGAACAAAATGATTTTAATGAAGTTCAGTTCCATTTACGGATTCTTAAACATCAGTGTTCTTGTGCTAATGTTGACAAGATTTCATACTAAAATTTGTCATGTTGGAAGTGCCCAGGTCAAAACTTAAACACTGGGGAGACCGCGCTTTTTCAGTTTCTGGACCTAAGCTTTGGAATAAGCTCCCCAGTGAGATGCGTATTGTTACTGACCTGGGCCTTTTTAAATCAAGACTTAAAACGCATCTTTTTATAGTGGCTTTTAGTAGTGTGGTGGCACGTTTATATTGATTTTATTTTTATCTATTTTTCTTACGTTTCTTTCTTTTATTATTGTACTTGTGTTTTTGGTGTGTTGTTGTTCTAAATAGTTGTTTAATCTGTTGTAAAGCACTTTGGTTCACCTATCGGTCGATGTAAGGTGCTAAGTACATTTTACATTTACATTAAACACTCTGATAACGGCCTAAAGTTGTGAGTTTAAAGTCTGAATTAAATGTTAACACTAAATATATTTCTTTTAGCATTGTCCTTTCTGGTTGCACACGACAACAAACATACAGCATGACCAGTATAGTCTGATTCACAAACAAATGACTCTTATGAACCATGAATCAGCTTCAATCTCATGAGTTATGACTCACTCGATCACTGAATCAGACAGAGTGGCTTTTAAAATGTATTAAATTACCAAAAAAAAATGTGTTTAGTAGCCTATATAATTAGTTCTAACTTATTTTCTTCCTCAAAAAATAAATAAAAAAAAACTGTCAATAGACTCACAATTTTTGCTAATGTTAAAATACTTCAAGAAATTGCTCTGTTCGTTAGTCTTGTCCAGCCTGACACAGCAACACTGCTAAACCAATGATGTGAGCTTGGGGGCGGGACTATTTGTTTGACCAACCAATAGAAAACAGGAGGTGTGTTCAGGAAACCTGTGTTAGAATCATAATTTTTGCAATTTCGTTTGTTGATCCTAATGGAACAGCGATTACACACATCTTTAATGAACCAGCGAGAAATCTTCAAATTCAATATTTAGTAGTGACACTATATATGACATTAGAAATCTATTCTGCGTGACTCTACACCCATCAGATGGTCCAGATCTCCAGTGAGTGTCAATCCAGTGTTGTTTCTCTGGGATTCCTGAGCCGGTGTGGCATGTGGAGACCCGACTGTTCAGATCATGAGTGGCGTCTCGCTGCGCTGACACCTGACACCTTAAATGTGACGCTCGATCCACAGTCAGTTACATATAATCATAGCTAGCTATGGACATAACACTGGGAGAACTGTCAAACACACCTCTCAGTCGAGTGACACTTTGAGCTTCCTTCAGCTCTCCAAGTTTTGCAGCATTCAGAATGAAGAGCTGAGCTTCTTTTTTATTTTCAAGCTTCTAGAGAAATGAGTGACAAAACACAAATGATTCAATCCCACAAAGACCGCCCGCCGTGATTCAGACGTTTCTGAGCACTTCAATTGAAAACTTGAACAGCGGCACGCTTTGCAGCGCATTACAAGGTTTGAACGTGTGCCGAATTAAAATGATTTCCTCACAGTAACCGCAGTGAGTGAAGAGCACTGAGAATATCATATTTTGTATTGCATTTGTTGCATTAATGTGTAAACTTTGTGTATGAGTTCTGAATTCAAAGAAGAAAAAAAATTTATTTGCATGCATATATTTCTGTGAATTATATAAATAATATATAGATATAATTAAATATATATATATATATATATATAATAAAATTTATTATATATATATATATAATAAAATTTATTATATATTATTAAAATGAATTTAATTATTTATAAATTATATACACTCACCGGCCACTTTATTAGGTACCCCATGCTAGTAACGGGTTGGACCCCCTTTTGCCTTCAGAACTGCCTCAATTCTTCGTGGCATAGATTCAACAAGGTGCTGGAAGCATTCCTCAGGGAGTTTGGTCCATATTGACATGATGGCATCACACAGTTGCCGCAGATTTGTCGGCTGCACATCCATGATGCGAATCTCCCGTTCCACCACATCCTAAAGATGCTCTATTGGGTTGAGATCTGGTGACTGTGGAGGCCATTTTAGTACAGTGAACTCATTGTCATGTTCAAGAAACCAATTTGAAATGATTAGAGCTTTGTGACATGGTGGAAGTAGCCATCAGAGGATGGGTACATGGTGGCCATAAAGGGATGGACATGGTCAGAAACAATGCTCAGGTAGGCCGTGGCATTTAAACGATGCCCAATTGGCACTAAGGGGCCTAAAGTGTGCCAGGAAAACATCCCCCACACCATTACACCACCACCACCAGCCTGCACAGTGGTAACAAGGCATGATGGTTCCATGTTCTCATTCTGTTTACGCCAAATTCTGACTCTAACATCTGAATGTCTCAACAGAAATCGAGACCCATCAGACCAGGCAACATTTTTCCAGTCTTCAACTGTTCAATTTTGGTGAGCTCTTGCAAATTGTAGCCTCTTTTTCCTATTTGTAGTGGAGATGAGTGGTACCCGGTGGAGTCTTCTGCTGTTGTAGCCCATCCGCCTCAAGGTTGTGCGTGTTGTGGCTTCACAAATGCTTTGCTGCATACCTCGGTTGTAACGAGTGGTTATTTCAGTCACTGTTGCCCTTCTATCAGCTCGAACCAGTCTGGCCATTCTCCTCTGACCTCTGGCATCAACAAGGCATTTCCGCCCACAGAACTGCCGCTCACTGGATGTTTTTTCTTTTTCGGACCATTCTCTGTAAACCCTAGAGATGGTTGTGCGTGAAAATCCCAGTAGATTAGCAGTTTCTGAAATACTCAGACCAGCCCTTCTGGCACCAACAATCATGCCACGTTCAAAGTCACTCAAATCAACTTTCTTCCCCATACTGATGCTCGGTTTGAACTGCAGGAGATTGTCTTGACCATGTCTACATGCCTAAATGCACTGAGTTGCCGCCATGTGATTGGCTGCTTAGAAATTAAGTGTTAACGAGCAGTTGGACAGGTGTACCTAATAAAGTGGCCGGTGAGTGTATATATATATATATATATATATATATATATATATATATATATAGCAGTGTAACATTTTCATGACATTTTACTACATTTTCCTTGCAAATTCTCTCTCATTAAAGTAATGTGACTTAACAAAATAAAGATATATGATTTACAGTTATGTACAAAACATGTACACAAGTTTATATGCTGATTTAATTTATTTTTCAGAAATACTGTATTTAGTCTATTAAAGTAAAAAAATGTATTGCACTAATGAGAATCTAATTTAAGACATTAAGAATACTGAGAAGAAGAAAAAAAGGCAAACATCACGATACATTTAAGTAAGAAGAATTTGGAGGGGAAAACGTGTTAATTGTCATGAAAATTCAAAATAATGTTTTTGGTCCTAAAGTGTGCTGCTTCTTTTTTTATCCAAAAATAATTGCTTGTTGTTTTATTTGAATTACAGGCGAAATAAGACTGTTAAGTGCACTTATGTAAACACTGTAGTACAGATAAGGGTACATTTCAAAAGAGCACGGTTTGGGTATGTACCCTTGTATCTGTACAACAGTTTTTACAAAAGTGCCCTTAACAGACACCATCCCTATAGGCAGGCACGCGTTGCCCCCTGATGGAGTCACTGGCTGCCTAGCAACCCTCGCCTGGCAACGCTCGCCCCCTCCAGTACCTCACCTGCTGTGATTTTGGCTAAAAACACGGAGAAAAAAGTGTGATGAAGAGATGAAGCAAACGAGGCTGTTTAGGACTAATTACTAAGCCAGACTGTTACCGCTGTGCCACTAATCACCTGACTTGCGCAAAGTACAAAGAAAACCAAATAATTATGGGCTGAAAAACTTCATTATGGCACATTTGTGCAGGTATTTAATGACTAACTTGTCCAGTGATGTACAATATGGCGGTAATGACCCGCCATGTGTGACGGTAATGACCACAAAAGCTACAACAGGGATGACAACAGCTGCTTTACTGTCCTAATGGGCACCAGTACAGCAGATGACACACAAGTCCAAGTCTAGCGACAAAAATAGACCAAAGCTTGACCTAGCCTTGGAAAAAAGACTGAAGGTTTTACTAAATACTCCGAATTTAAAGTCACACTAATCTTTTTTTTTTTAAAGTAGTTATAAAATGTAGCCACACTAAAGCTATTTTGATATATTTTTAATCATGCAACATCAGAATTTTGTTGCATGAAACAAAAAGTCAAGTCTTTTGATATTTTTAATCATGCATGAAAAAAAAGTCAAGTCTTTTGATATTTTTAATCATGCATGAAAAAAAAAGTCAAGTCTTTTGATATTTTTAATCATGCATGAAAAAAAAAGTCAAGTCTTTTGATATTTGTAATCATGCAACATCAGAATTTTGTTGCATGAAAAAAAAATAAAAAATTATGCAACATCAGAATGTTTTATATTCAAACAATTAATGATCAAGAAATTTCCTGGCAGAAAAACTTTCATCTTAAAACTTAAAATTTAATTTCAATTTTACAATTTACAAATAATTTACTCAGAATCAATCACAATTATATTTAATGACAACATAATGACAAATAGCAGCATTTAACAAAATATTGCACAACAAAAGACACAGTGAATCAGTGAATCATTTACATGAATAGTTCAAATAATTGACTAAAATGAATCAAACAATTCAGTAATGATTCACTAAAATGCATCAGATGCAAGAGTAGGTGTTTGATTATTGTTTCGGATTGCATTGTGTACAGCAAGACGAAAAAAACCCAAAAAACATATCAAGTCTTTTGACACATCTTGACAAACTTAAACTACCGTCACTCAACTAAAAACTAGTTAAGCTAGTAGCATGTTTATTTCTGTCTAGTTACTGTCTAGAAAAGCCACAAAACATTTCTGTATCAAATGCGACATTCATATCCAACTATATCTCAGCATGTGGCCGAAACACATTTACTGTGCAATCACACGCGTTCCATCGATCCACGATCCGCATCAAACTGTGAAGGGATGCGCCGAAAAAAGGTCACACTTCAGGACCGTAATCAATGCACACATTCTGCATTCAGCGCCCGTCACAACTTCCTCATGCTGCACAATGATGGACACACACCTGCTATTGTAATCACACCTGTCTGTGGAGAGATGACTCAGAAATCCTGATGTGGAAATCAAAGCTCTGGATTAATCAATCTTCAAACCTAGGGTTTCTGGGTACTACGAGTGTTCATAATGCACCGACTACGGCTGAGCGGAGCTTTGCAGATTAGCAGATGCTTCACTTATTGATTGTTAAATGCATTAATTAAGGCCAGATGGCGGCTATGCCAACACTGTCTGGCTTAAGTGGGGAAGTGCTACAAAAATGCAACTGAATGCGTTTACAATGCAACCATCAAAAACCATCACAGACTAAGTCTTTGACATCTGGTGAGAAGTTTCTCAGAGAAGTGCCAACTTTTCAAGCTTGTTTCTCAAGAGCTCTGGCTTGTTTTTAACCTCATGCAGAGTAAAAGCACTGCAAAAACAGAAGAGCGTGTCAGTGAAGCAGTGAATGTTGCATGTTAACCTTCTTTTCCTTCAGGAACTCCCTTGGGAACGTGGCGCAGAATGCATGCTGACCTTCCTTACGTTCCCTTCTCAGATGCTTCACCTTCAAGATATGCAACATGCAATCGCTCAGAAGAGAAGAAAGTACTGTGGTTAATGTTAAAGAGGTGGTAAAATGCCTTTTTCACA
The DNA here is from genome assembly GCF_029890125.1 of Rhinichthys klamathensis goyatoka. Taxonomy (NCBI): domain Eukaryota; kingdom Metazoa; phylum Chordata; class Actinopteri; order Cypriniformes; family Leuciscidae; genus Rhinichthys; species Rhinichthys klamathensis. The sequence continues at coordinate 78,456 of NW_026606726.1, read as the reverse complement.
AGATGTAAAATAAGTCTTTGATGTCCCCAGAGTGTGTGTGTGTTTAAAACACAGATATTTTTATATAGCATGTTAAAGTTGTAATATTTTTAGGGTGAGCAAAAACGCGCTGTTTTTGTGTCTGTCCCTTTAAATGCAAATGAGCTGCTGCTCTCAGCACAGGGGGCGGAGCTACAACAGCTCGTGTCTTTTCACCTCACACACACATGCACTGAAAATGTCAATGTTTATGTTCAAACAGAGTCAGACAATAATGGAGAGACTCGAGAAGAAGTGACAACATGTAGAAACAACAGGACATTTCTGAGTGGTTAGTTGATGAATTTATGTAGCTTATGTGTAGTTATATTCTACTCATTGATTAGCATATTCTGTCTTGATAATCTATAAATTGTGTTCAGGGGGCGGGGCTTATGTAAATTATAGGGTTGGTGATGTCACTAACCTTGGAGGAATGTGGTGTAGTCCCTACCAGCCGTTTGTTGTAGTCCTTAAAAAACTATTTCTTTAAAAGCAAATATCTCCCTTTGCTTTGAACTTTGAGCGTTGTAACTTTGCAGATGTTGTTTATGCTCAAACAGCAACATTACACACTAACTAAAGTTAGAAAAGGGAAATCATATTCAACCACCCCTTTAAAAAAATGTTGACAAAAATTTATTTCACGATTCGATTTCGATTCACAAGCTTGCGATTCGATATCGATTAATTGGGATATATATATATATCAGATGCAGTACATGTCAAATTTTCTCAAGGAAAAAATCTCAACTAATTCTGTAAACTAAACAGGGAGTCTTGACACTGAAGAAACACCGAAGAACAGTAAAGTACATAATGAATGTGTAATATGTGCCTATATTTAACAAAATGCTAAATTAGTTACATGACTAATGAGTCTATGGACACTGAATGGCTTTTCTGAGGCCATGACATTGTTTACAAGGTGTTATATTGACGTCTTTCCGAGGTTGAAACACTGATTGAGCGATTACATGAGAAATACGGATGTCGGTAAGCTCAACTACACTGTATCTTTCAACATAACTTCTGATGTTCATTCATGTTTATTTGGTGCTATAACTAGCAGTAAAGCGGAAGAGTTGATCGGTTCACGTGCCGCTTGAACTGAGGCGCTACAGTTAAAGAGCCACAAAACCACATTTATAGTTAGAATTTAATAATAAAATGGATTGAATTTGAAATCTGTGACTGTTTCATATCAAAAGAAACAGCACAAAGCTTATTGCGATTTATTGGATGGGAGGCGCACTATAATGTTCTGTTTATTCATTAGCTAAAAATGGCATAGACTAAAAGACAGAATCTTGGGATTTAAGAATTGATTGAAATTGAGAAATTCGATATTTTTTACCTAGCTTTATTAAATAAGCCCTATTAAATCTGCTCCATATGAACGCCTCGTTAAAGAAGCAAGAATCGTTCTTGTTTCATGCTTTCAACAGTATTCGTGGAAATCTTTCTGGGATGCTTTACAGTCCTTCTCCCTACAAAGCAATGCATCAGCGGATGTAGTTAAAAATTAATTCTGTTTTAAACATAAATGTGGGGAATTTAAAAGACTTTAGAGAGCCACATCAGCAGAGCTATGATATGAGCCCTAACAGATCGGGTGAGATCCGCTGACTTTAATCTTTAACTGTGAGCGTCGACGTCGAGATGCGCACACATCCTTCAAAAGGCAAAAGCCTGCAGGCATTTCTGTGAAGTCATCGAGCAAATCACGCTGCATATCTCACATGCAGTATGGCGTCTCACCTCTCATCCACTTTATTAACCTTAATTAGATTTCATTATAAAACAATCAGCACCAAATCTCATGGAGCCGCTCACAAGATTAGCATTTACTCACACTTGCATTAGCATTAGAACTAGTCAAGCGCTATCGCTCATGCTTGATGTAAAGGATTCAAACAAATTCCCATTTGACACACTATTTATGCAATGAACATGAATAATACTTTTTTTTAGCACTCAGTCTCACCTGGTAGATGCTAAAATGAGCGAAACTGGATCAGGAAGTAATCCAGAACACCCTAGCAACACACTAACAGGCCTCCAGAAAGCCAAACCCTAGCAACATCATAGCAACGTGCTAACTATCACTCAGAACACTGTTGAAATCACACAGAAACATACTAACAACAACCAAAAACACCCTGGCAACCCCATAGCAATGTCCTAACAACCACCCACAACACCCTAGCAACCCCATAGCAATGTCCTAACAACCACCCACAACACCCTAGCAACCCCATAGCAATGTCCTAACAACCACCCACAACACCCTAGCAACCCCATAGCAACGCCTTAACCCAGAAGAACTTAGTAACCTCATACCAATGTGCTATCACTCAGAACACGGTTGAAATCACACAGAAACATACTAACAACAACCTAAAACACCCTGACAACCCCATAGCAATGTCCTAACAACCACCCACAACACCCTAGCAACCCCATAGCAATGTCCTAGCAACCACCCACAACACCCTAGCAACCCCATAGCAACGCCTTAACCCAGAAGAACCTAGTAACCTCATAGCAATGTGCTATCACTCAGAACACGGTTGAAATCACACAGAAACATACTAACAACAACCTAAAACACCCTGACAACCCCATAGCAATGTCCTAACAACCACCGACAACACCCTAGTAACCCCATAGCAACACCTTAACCCAGAGGAACCTAGTAACCTCATAGCAATATGCTATCACTCAGAACAAGGTTGAAATCACACAGAAACATATTAACAACCACACAGAACACCCTAGCAACACCATAGCAATGTATTAACCTCAGAGAACACCCTAGCAACGTTCTATTAGCCCCTTCAGAACACCATAGAAACCTCATAGAAATGTATTACAACTGTGTACAACTACACAGAAACATTAACAACCGAACAGAAAACCCTAGCAACTACACAGAAACATTAACGACCGCACAGAACACCCTACCAACTACACAGAAACATTAACAACCATACAGAACACCCTAGCAACTACACAGAAACATTAACAACCATACAGAAAACCCTAGCAACTACACAGAAACATTAACGACCGCACAGAACACCCTACCAACTACACAGAAACATTAACAACCATACAGAACACCCTAGCAACTACACAGAAACATTAACAACCGCACAGAACACCCTACCAACTACACAGAAACATTAACAACCATACAGAACACCCTAGCAACTACACAGAAACATTAACGACCGTACAGAACACCCTACCAACTACACAGAAACATTAACGACCGTACAGAACACCCTACCAACTACACAGAAACATTAACAACCATACAGAACACCCTAGCAACTACACAGAAACATTAACGACCGTACAGAACACCCTACCAACTACACAGAAACATTAACAACCATACAGAACACCCTAGCAACTACACAGAAACATTAACAACTATACAGAACACCCTAGCAACACCATAGCAATGTATTAACCTTCCAGAACACCCTAACAACTACACAGAAACATTAACGACCATACAGAACACCCTAGCAACTACACAGAAACATCAACAACCATACAGAACACCATAGCAACCACACAGAAACATCAACAACTATACAGAACACCATAGCAACACTATAGCAATGTATTAACCTTCCAGAACACCCTAGCAACTACACAGAAACATTAACGACCATACAGAACACCCTAGCAACTACACAGAAACATCAACAACCATACAGAACACCATAGCAACCACACAGAAACATCAACAACTATACAGAACACCATAGCAACACTATAGCAATGTATTAACCTTCCAGAACACCCTAACAACTACACAAACATCAACAACCATACAGAACACCATAGCAACCACACATAAACATCAAAAACCATACATAACACCCTAGCAACACCATAACATTGTATTAACCTTCCAGAACACCCTAGCAACTAAAATTAACAATTATACAGAACGTCCTGGCAACACCATAGCAATGTATTAACCTTCCAGAACACCCTAGCAACTACACAAACATCAACAACCATACAGAACACCATAGCAACACCATAACAATGTATTAACCTTCCAGAACACCCTAGCAACTACACAGAAACATTAACGACCATACAGAACACCCTAGCAACTACACAGAAACATCAACAACCATACAGAACACCATAGCAACCACACAGAAACATCAACAACTATACAGAACACCCTAGCAACACTATAGCAATGTATTAACCTTCCAGAACACCCTAACAACTACACAAACATCAACAGTCAACCATACAGAACACCATAGCAACCACACATAAACATCAAAAACCATACATAACACCCTAGCAACACCATAACATTGTATTAACCTTCCAGAACACCCTAGCAACTAAAATTAACAATTATACAGAACGTCCTGGCAACACCCTAGCAATGTATTAACCTTCCAGAACACCCTAGCAACTACACAAACATCAACAACCATACAGAACACCATAGCAACACCATAACAATGTATTAACCTTCCAGAACACCCTAGCAACTACACAGAAAAATTAACAATTATACAGAACGTCCTAGCAACACCATAGCAATGTATTAACCTTCCAGAACACCCTAACAACTACACAAACATACACAACCATACAGAACACCATAGCAACACCATAACAATGTATTAACCTTCCAGAACACCCTAGCAACTACACAGAAAAATTAACAATTATACAGAACGTCCTGGCAACACCATAGCAATGTATTAACCTTCCAGAACACCCTAACAACTACACAAACATACACAACCATACAGAACACCATAGCAACACCATAACAATGTATTAACCTTCCAGAACACCCTAGCAACTACACAGAAATAGAACCGCTAACTACACAGAACCGCTCTTAGCATTGTAGCAAATATAAAAATCTAGTTTATTGATGGAATTTGTTTGCTAAGATGATGAGGTCTCTTTCTAAATGTGGAATATTACCTAAGTCATAATTTACTCACATTCGCTACATATAAGGAGTTATGAACCCAAAGCACATGGACAACATGGCCGCCTGTGAGATGATTACAAACACAGAACGCTAAACTGAACTTGAGTGACACTGAGAAACAGGAAACCGAGGGACACTAAAATAGCAGATGTTTAGCTTGTACGTCCACTAACACGTAAACAACCGATCTGGACGAGAGGAAAAAATGCTGTTAGATGAGAGAGAACTGGGACAAGATTTTATATTCGCCCCTTATGGCTGGTTATTGTCCAGCAGCTCTGTTTCCAGCTAGCCTGGAATGCTCTCGCTCAGATCTCCCATGCGATTACCAGACAAATGAAGCCTAATTTGCAACACATGCAGTGGTATAAATATAGAACCGCTAATTTAACTACGTTCTCCGCAGACTCCAGGTTTCAGCAAGTCAATAGAATTGGACTTATTTGCTCAGATGACATTTGTCTGCCATGTAAAGCGTTCCCAAGGGTAGACGCAGTTTTCCCTACTTCCAGTCTTTTAAAAGTGTAATTTGTAAGAGTTGTCATTAGCCACAGGCTGAAAGAGGTACAGCAGCAACGGGCACCTTCAGGTAAAAGCCTAATGGTTAAAGTCAACATGAAATCAAAATAGTCGCCATTTATTGTCATTTATTACACCTGTTCTTATTGTGAAAGATGTAACAGTGCTCATTATTCCTAAAGAAAAGAAATGCCACTTATTTTTACCCAATCTGTCATATAAAGAAACTTTTCACCATACCACGAATTACAGATGAAATACAAATAATAATAATAAATAAATAAATATCATTAGTCTCACAATTAATATTTAAATGTATTTTTTATTGATTTAATAACAATAACTAATAAATCACTTAAAGCAATATTTATTATTAAATATTTTGTATTATTTTAATACCACCACCAATACTACCACTACTAATAATTTAGAATATAATTCATTAAAATGATAAAAATTAATATTTATTAAAATATGTTTATAGCTATAGAATATTAATAACATCACTGAAAGCAATATCTGTTATTTAAATATGTTTAATTAGTATTATATTTTGAATACTAATACTATTGATAATAATAAATGTATAATATAATTATTTTAAATGATTACACTTTTTATTATTATTTAAAGTATTTTTTATTATTGGTCTATTTTATTGGTATTAAAACTTAATAATATGCTTACAATTATTATTAATAAAATTCATAATTTGGTTGAAAATGTATCAAAATAATTGTAATAATTTACAAGTAAATAAATAATTTTTAAACAATAATTTAATAGTTTGATTTAAAAATTGGTTTCAAATTTTGGTTATTGGACACAAAATCATCTTGATCATAACAAAATCATTACTGGTCAACACAACTGGCTCTCTACACACCACATTTACACTTCTGATCTGATCTGGTTAAAGGTAGCCAGTTTTTAGAGTCCACCTGCAGTGAGATTAAGACACGACAAAGCAAACAACAAACCTTAATTGAAACTGCCGTCACCAACTGTTCATAGCATGAAGGCGCAGCCTAAAATAACAGGCCTAATCTGCATGAATATTAATCTGGATTCCTGTGGGAAGCTAATCAAACGTCATTAATCTGCTCTTTTAAAGGAGACAAACGAGTGTGCTTTCATGCCAGCTGGAGACTACTTGTCACCTGACCCAGTCCAGGACTGAGGCCTGAGATGCACGTCATGCGGTGTCAGTGTCCCGCTTGCTGGAAGGGGGAAAAGCACCTGGGAATGTGACCTCAGCATGTGTGAGGAGCTGCAGGGAGCCGTGCTGGAGTGTGTTTCCCGTACAACGACATACAGTAACTCGCTGCTTCGCTACCACAGTACGATGCATCGTTGAAGATATCAACTAGCTAGTCACGACTGTTTCCCAAAACCGTACTGTCGCAAATTGGTCGTTCAACCAACGTTGAAGCCATGCAGGTGGTGGAGTAATAACTACTTTTAATTAAACTATTTGAGATCGAATTAAAGGGATAGTTCACTTTGAAATTAATTTTTGGTATGTTTTAGCTTACCTCAAGGGCATCCAAGATGTAGGTGTCTTTGTTTCCGCAGTAGTTTCAATTTTGATATTTTTAGGTCAAACCGTTCTTGTCTGTCAGTCATATAATGCAGGTCTATGGTCACCACCTCAAAGAGCATGCACAGAGAAGTCCAAATTAAACTTGATTTAATGACTCGTAAATGTAAGTACACATTGATGGCCTAAGACACGAAACGAGCGGTTTGTGTGAGAAAACGAACAGTATTTATATCGTTTTTACCTCTTGTAAACACAGCCACGTCCAAGTGATCTGAGGGCGCCGGCGCTTCGGTCTTTTCCGGAAAGTGCCGGAAGTGATCTCTCGCGCGTGTACGTCACTCATTGTTTACACAGAACAGAGATTGTAGGTAAGACGGCTAATTAAAATGGTACTAATTTGCGCTTATCCGGGATGTTTAAACCGTCGTAAAAGAAAACCATTTAAAAAAAATAATAGTAACAATTGTATGAGTGACGTACACGCGCGAGAGATCACTTCCGGCGCTTTCAGAAAAAGACCGAAGCGCCGGCGCCCTCAGATCACTTGGACGTGGCTGTGTTTACAAGAGGTAAAAACGATATAAATACTGTTCGTTTTCTCACACAAACCGCTCGTTTCGTGTCTTAGGCCATCAATGTGTACTTACATTTACGAGTCATTAAATCATGTTTAATTTGGACTTCTCTGTGCATGCTCTTTGAGGTGGAGACCATAGACCTGCATTATATGACTGACAGACAAGAACGGTTTGACCTAAAAATATCAAAATTGAAACTACTGCGGAAACAAAGACACCTACATCTTGGATGCCCTTGAGGTAAGCTAAAACATACCAAAAATTAATTTCAAAGTGAACTATCCCTTTAATGCTAGATGTGTTGCTATAAATTACAGACATGGCATCTGAGGACTATTTCTCATTTTGCTTTATTTCCAGATTCAATCATAGGCTCGTTCTTACGCACTAGAGCTCGTTCGCACATGCGCACTCTTCAAAAACGGTGCTTTAAATCTCTTGACAAACTAAAAGACATAAATGACATTTGTACGTATTCTAAATAAAAGATATAGATTGCACTGAATGTCAGTTCGCTTATTTGGCTCAAGATAAGGATTTATTGAGTCCACGTGTCATGCAAACAACTCTGCTTCTAACCACAGGTCGAGAGCTGTCGCTCCAAACACACAACTTTGCGAATGTTCGTTGGAAAGATCGGGAAACACCGACTCCTTGAACTGCTGATAACGACAGAACTTGCCACCATAGTTGGCTAACGATGCTTTTGGGAAACACACCCCTGGATGGGCGGCACTATCATGGTACCGGTAGCATCCAGCAAGCCGTCCCCTGCGGACTGGAGTGCACTGGAGTAGGAAATTGAGGCCGCTGCAAGTTCAGCTTTCTTCCGAAACAGCCCTATTTCACACGACGAGGGATTTAGGCAATTACTTGTGACAATGGCTGGCATGGCAACTGAGAGAAAGATTGATCTGGACACGAAACAACTGTGTTTGCTTTATTAAAAGTAATTCATCACTCAGCTCGTGTGTAATGGTGCTATAGGAATGTGTGCGTACGGACATTCACATGCTTGACATCAGGGAATCGGACGCACACAAACACACATCTAAAGCTCTGCCGGGTGTTAAAGGAAAACCATCGGAGTGTGCTAGGATCTCAGTCTTAGACTTCCTCGAATTACACTTGAATTTCCACCATCTGCCAGCATTCAAGCACTCTCAAGTTCACTGCGGCACTCTGGGAACTACGCAATTAATCAGACTCTGAGTAGATATTGGTGCCGCAAGGCTGTGAAACCTGCGCTTTCATAGTTCATTAGACTTAAAGGGGACCTATTATGCGTTATGCGTTCGTCTTAAAATTCCAGAGGAGAAATAAAAAGTACACAAATTAATCAATAGTTTAGAGCTTAAAATAAATGTGGGTAATTAATCAGATAATTTGGACTCATATTGAGATATTTTGTTTGCCGGTTGGGAATCTGAGCACAATTTGTGATCTCTTAAACTTATCTTAGAAGCAAAAGTCTCAATTTGCTTCCCATTGAATTTCATTGTTCCCTGTTCCATCTCATCAAAAATGGAGAAACAATTTGAGACACTTTTTTGATCTCATTAACTTGTCTAACTGCATTGTTTATGTGTTTTGTCAAATTTGAGTAAAACTGAGACATTGTTGAGATATGAAATTCTTTGAGATTATGAGACATAATGAGATTACTTCAAACAAAAGTGTCAATTTGTTCCGCATTCAATCTCATTGCTTTACCCGAGAAACAACAGGAGATCTGAGAACAATGACAATTTTTAGATTAGCTGTGTATTTAATTGCATTGCTTTTTACGAAAATATGAGCAAAATTTAGATGTCTTATGAAATTCTACATGAGACATAATGAGATGACTTTTTAGCAGGAGGATAATCTGACTTCAACAAAAGTGTCAGTTTGTTCTGCATTCGATCTCATTGCTTTATACGAGGAACAACTGAGATCTCATTAGTGCTTTTTGTGTCCTGTGGGCAGCAGAAACTAATAGGCATGCACTACGTATGTTTAACACAAATGAGTGCCATACGGATGGATGGAGGCCGGGAACGCTGGCGCTAATGGAGTCCAGGGCTGGACTTCCTAGTGCCGTGTCACCTTGCTCCGGGACAACCCGCTAAGCTGTTGGCACTAATGGTCGCGTGAAGGGCGGGATGAATAGAGAGAACAAGGATGTGTGTGGAGAGACAGTGCTGGCAGGTACATACATAATTGCGATGTGAGATGCATAAGAGAAGTGAGCGCTGGGGGCCGAGATCCAGCGCTGTGTTTAGCAGAGAGAAGCTGATGAAGGTCACCAGCTGTGGGAGTCATAGAAGACAAACCCATCACGTTCCCAGTCCTCTCCATCTGCATGATGGCCACTGATCTACCATCACCGCCAGCGAAGAAGAGATTTTAAAGGCTTTAACGCTCATTAGGGGCGCGTTTACAGTCACTACAACACACACACTCTTAGTTTCGGTGTAAAACGCATCTGTTGTTCGGCTTGCTCTATTTATGGGAGCCAAAGACTCCATTCAAATCAGCAAATGTTTGTTAGTTTGTCCATTATGGGTCACTTGCACGCAATCGTCTTCGCAATCTGCAGACAGTGTGCAACTCTTCCAATGGCCTCTGGTCCTCTCACCGAACCAGTGGTAATCTGCATTAGAAACGATCCCACTCAGATGTCGTACCAAAAAGCATGAGTACTCTTATGATGATGTACCTGAAGCAAAATAATAACCCCCTTGATGTGAGGGTTTTATCTGTGCAAAAAAAAAAAAAAAAGCCACGTCTGCAGAATAACAATAAAAAAAAGCGCAGCACGTCAGGAGCCTCCCTTTCAGAGGCAGATGACAGATACAGATAGCACGGCTTAGACGGCACCATTAACGCTCGTGTGATTCAGACCGCCGGCCTCCAGGCTGACAAGAACTTCATTCAAAGAGTCTTTGTGGCTGAAGCACAGATGAGAAGCGAGCGCTAGCGTGCTGACAACACAGCGGGCTCTGCTGATGTCAGCACGGAAAGCGCTTCCACTGACGGTAATGAAACTCGGAGGTTTTGCACAGCGCTCTCTTCCTGTCGTTATGCATGCAGAGCGGACCGTCAGATCCTAATTATTGCCATGCTCGAGGTAGGAGCCTGATAACGCTTCGCTCCCTAATTGAAATCAAACCAACCCTCTAGGGAGCGCTGATGAGAGATCATCGGGGGTGCCGGTGCGCCGCGTGCCCAGCCTGACATTAGCGCCGACTCTCAGACGAACTTCAAACACTGACAGGCAGGAATCTGGAATTAAACCGGATAATATTAGGGAGCATCACTTAACTTTTAACTTCTGTGCTATCACTATTTCTTATATCCCTCTTTGGAGTAGGTTGCATGGAATTTGAAACTTTGTACTACTTGCACTTCTCATGTTATTGCCTCCTCAACTATGCTTTTTCGGATATTACCTTTCATGTAGTGTGTATTATAGCTGTTTGTGAATGTAAAAGGTCTGCAAAGTTTCAAAGACCAAAGTGCAGATAAATAGAGTTATTGTCTGGCAAAAGAAAGAAATGATTCTGAACTGCTTAAAAGAGTCGTCAGTAATTTCAGTCTCACTTCCTGCTCAAACCTGCGTAGGTTTGTAACACATTTACGGGGGCCCTCAAACACTGTAGTAGTAGCTGAGACTGGAAGAGTTTAGACCAATCTGAGACCAATCAGAGTAGAGTAGACCAATCACAACAGACTGGGCTGTCTGACCAATCAGAGCAGAGTAGACCAATCACAACAGACTGGGCTGTCTGACCAATCAGAGCAGAGTAGACCAATCACAACAGACTGGGCTGTCTGACCAATCAGAGCAGAGTAGACCAATCACAACAGACTGGGCTGTCTGACCAATCAGAGCAGAGTAGACCAATCACAACAGACTGGGCCATCTGACCAATCAGAGCAGAGTAGACCGATCACAACAGACTGGGCTGTCTGACCAATCAGAGCAGAGTAGACCAATCACAGCAGACTGGGCCATCTGACCAATCAGAGCAGAGTAGACCAATCACAACAGACTGGGCATCTGACCAATCAGAGCAGAGTAGACCAATCACAGCAGACTGGGCCATCTGACCAATCAGAGCAGGCTCTCAGAAAATTAGGAGTTTAGAGAGACTGAATGTTTTATCAAACCGTTTCAGACACTGAGAGAAAAGAGCTGATGCAGCAATGAATATAATGAGAAAATTAAAGTGCCTTTTGACCTTGGATGCATGTAAACCTGTTGTAGGAGCCTTTAAAATAGCATAGTTGCACTTTAAGATGAATCACTTGTTGCATTGTAAGTCGCTTTGGATAAAAGCAGCGGTGTAATAGTTCTTTTAGGAAGAGTTCATGTGTCGTGAGGTCACGTCTGGATTCGGCTGGAACTTTATTAAATGCCGTTTAGTCGCCCAGCCAGGCTGATAATCCACTTTCAGTGGCGACGAGAACCTGATAGAGACCCATCGGGAGACGTCACACCTACATACAGAAAAGAGGAGCAGACTTTATGATTTAACAGCATTAGTGACTAACCTATCACCCAACTGGCGCCGGCACACTGAGGATGGTGACGGCTTTTAGAGTAAATCAAACAAGCAAATGGGTCACATGGTCAGTTTCTTTGGCACGTCATCATGCGATGTGAACATCAGCCAAATCCAGAGATGACTTCTACTGTACGGTCAATGTGATGTCACGAGGGCATAAATCATAATCGGCATTTATTGCCATTATAAAGACAACATAAATCCCCCGAACAAGCTATAATTTTCTTTTTATGTCCATTATTTTAGTGTTTTAAAGCCATTAACGACACATGCAGTTCCAGAAAGAGCACATCATCTGGAAAGCATTGCCCATTTAAAAGAGTTTTTTAAATACTAAATGCCGACTGTTGTTCTAAGGTGCAAAACTGAACGTTTCTGCGTGCATCTTTTATTTGCAAGCAGGACAGTACACTGACGGTGAAAAGTAGAGTCGAGTGAAAGCCGGAGCTTCTCCTTTAACAAGCTTTATAAAAGTGTCACAGGAAGAAGAGAATGACCTTTACGTGTCCCTCACCTGACACATTTCTCACTAATTCTCCTCATCGGAAAGACAAAAGCGCACCGAGCGGCCAGAAAACACGCTGAACGTGTATTGACGTTCTGCAGGGGGACTTCAGATTAATTACAGCGCCCAGCTGGACACGCGAGCCGAGCGAGACTTCACCTTTCCCAACCATCACAGGCTGCAAATCAAGTCCAAAATGGGCTTTTCCTTTTATTTACGCTTGTAATGTACATGCTCATTAACTGCAACGACCCAATCAAATGTTCCTCTGAAGTCGAGCTACACACACACACACACACACACAATCTCTGGCTGAAACAAAAACACGGGTTGATGGGATGATAGTCTCGGGTCTCACTGACAGCCTCCAGTTCATTTACAATGGAGGAATTTGCAGCAATTAGACGAGGCCTTTCGGACGCTCCAGCCAATCAGAAGACGCCTGAAATGTCATTCTACCATCAGCCGCAATTACTGAATCTCCCTCGTGGCGAAGACATCCACCTCTGCAGCACAAGCAATAAAAATAAGCTGAATTTATAATGTCACAGGGGAGACATAACCAACTAAACTAAACACGTCACATCTATGTCAAATGCAATGCCGTTTCCTTTATTTACATTGACACATTTCAGGGATTTACATTCAAATGCATTGAGTTTTTATGCAAGTGGCGAAGTGGACGTAGCTGCCATTTCAGAGATGCTTGTTTCGACTAAACAGCGCTTGGAAGAGGATCATTTACCGTGCGGAAGCGTTTGCTTTCCAGCCAGAGAAATGATCCGTCTGGAAAACACAAACACAAGCTCGTCCACAGTTAGCCTGGGAAATCATATGCATTTAAAACAAGAGTACAGAATTAAAATTACAAATAGAGGCGTATATATTTTGTCAAGTCAAATGCTGTCTAGAATGAACATCTTCGCTGCTCCTAAATGCAAGTAGCGTATCTTGGTTTTGCCAGAATTGTAATGTAAACAAATTCTGATAGGAAAAATATAATAAAATAAAATAAAATAAATAAAAATACAGTAATGTTAACAATAATAAAGATAAATATGTTAAATAAAATAAATAAAAACAAAATAAAATGAAAGAATAAAATAAAAATATATAAATAAATATAAAATAAAAATACATACAGTGATGTAACCAAAAAAATATATAACAAATATGTGAAATAAATAAAAATACAAAACAGTAAAATTTAAATAAAATAAAAGGAAATATACAAAATAATAAAAATAATGTCAGACAGTGATGTGAATAAATATAAATATAACAAATATGTGAAATAAAATAAAACATAAACAAGTAAAATTCAAAAATAAATGTGTATGAAATAATGCAATAACAGAAAATAATAAAAAGACAAAATAAAATGTAAAAAGTAAAACAAAATAAAGCAATAAATTAGAGAATTAAGCCGAAGATAAAATAAAACCTTTCTGTTTCCACAGTAAATACATCAACATATGAAAGAAAACTGTCTGTGTTTCACAAACCAATCTGTGTTTTCTTTTCTTTCTTTTTTCATTTCTGGCCTGTGTCTCCAAACCCCACCATGGTTTCATGGAGCATTAATAATGTCCGGTTGTGTTCTCAATAACTGTGGAGCACACCACATCATCAGCGACACACACTCCATCTAAACTCTCAAACCCAGACAGACACACTGATCTGAGGTCAGCAAACAAAGAGAAAGAGAACATAGTTCACTAAAGTTCAGTGCAGCGCAGAGGAATATTCATCCAAACTATCACGTAGATTCTGCTAAATAACTCCTATTGTGTTTCTTTCAAGCATTCGCAATGACATGAGCGAGAATAAACGACAGCGTTTTCATCTCTTTCTTTAAGAGTGGAAGATCTTCTGACTGAAGGGAGCGAGAGCTTTCAGCATTGATTGAATTGTGAGACGGATTTGTGACAAGGGATTCACCTTTTACTTGTTGGATTTTGACAAGAAGCTTCAATCAATAGAAGGTGGACGTGCAAAGAGATGAAATGACCGATAGCAGCGTTTATCTTCACACCAACGCAAGGAACAACTTTCTCATTACGGGAGAAGAAGATGTGCTGATATTTCATTTACCATGATGCTTTATTTCAGACTTAAAAATGGTGTAGCAAACAATTTTCACTCAGAAATTGCAAGTATGTTTTACAAATAACTACAAATAAGAGACGTAACGTTGCATTAAATGTGAAATTCTGGAGTAGAAAGACGAAAATAGTATTTTCTTGTAAAATTAACTTAAAAATATCCTCTTAAAGTAATTTCATACGCAGTCCACAAACTAATAGAAACCATTATGAAAGGACTAAAGATGTCATTTAATTTGACGTGCAAAGAGATGAAATGACCGATAGCAATGTTTATCTTCAGACCGAGGAACAACTTTCTCATTACGGGACGCTCCTGATAACGTGCTGATATTTCATTTGAATTGAATTGAATTGAATTGAAAGTATTTATTGTTATTGTATATCTCTGTATACAACGAAATTAAGAACACTGCTCCTGACTGGTGTTAGAAAAACAAACTAAGAATAAGCAAAAAATTATTTAAAAAATGGTGTAGCATTTACTAAAACAATTTTCACTCAGAAATTGCTACACTAAAAAATGCTGGGTTGTTTTAACCCAAATTTGAGTCAAATATGGACAAACCCAAATGTTGGGTTAAAAATGTACCGGTAGTTTAAAATTTTAACCCAACTTCAACTTTCACTTTCAACTGTACATTTTTTAATTACATTTTTAACCCAACATTTGGGTTTATCCATATTTGACCCAAATTTGGGTTGAAACAACCCAGCATTTTTTAGAGTGTAGTATGTTTTACAAATAACTACAAATAAGACACGTAACATTGCATTAAAGCAACACTAAGTAAGATTTTTTACCGTAAAATAATGTTTTCAAAATCGTTTCAGTGGTTCATCAAGTCGTGACATGGTGAAATGCACTTATTCCTCCGCTTTGCGGTCCTTTATCTGATATATCCACGGTATGTAAGATTCCCAGATCGGGTCGCGTTTCTGTAGTCCGAATGAGACAGAAGAAATTTGACTTGCTTTACGGCAAGCGTTACAATTCCCGATAGGTGGAGCGTACTCGACAGTAGACTACAACTACATGTAAGATAGCTAGCAGCCGGGTAGCTTTTGAATTGTCATCATGATGGATAAACAGAGAGCATGTGCGTGCGCGTGCGACAGTAGGATGCGCTAGGCTAAATTATTTACGACAGCGGTAATGGACAATTCCGCTTCCAACCTGTAGGGCGACCGCAGAGGAAAAGTTACTTGGTGTTGCTTTAAAGAGAAATTCTGGAGTAGAAAAACTATAATGGTATTTTCTTGTAAAATGCACTCCAGTAATCTTCAAAAAAAATATCCTCTTAAAGTAATTTCATACGCAACAGAGTCCAACCAACAACTATAAACCGTTATGAAAGGACTAAAGATGGAATTGGATTGATCTCCAGATCGATACAGTTCTGCGAGGATGCGGTTTCGCCCATCTAATATCACGGCTCACTCCTTAATTACAGCATGCAAGAGTAATGAAACCGAAATAAATCACTAAACAGGTGGTTAAAGATGAACTATCAGCAGAAATATCCCTGTGAGGAAGACGGACCGCCCTTCTGTCCTTCCGTCAGTCTGTCCTTGAGGAACGCGACCTCTGTTTGTGTTTGAGAGGGAACAGCTGAAGCTCAGCTGTCTAGTTAAAGCCAGAGCAAACAAAGCCTGCTAGACCTGTCCTGTCCTGAATGCACCGGTCAATCACGGCCCGTGTTTGTGTTATCCGCCCCAGTGGACGGCGCACTCCTCCTCTCCTCACCTATTATTTGTTTCCATTTTATCTGTGCTCTTGATTGCCTGGCCACTTTGAGCGTGTAAACGCACTCGCGGTCCCCTGACAGAGGACGCATTCTCCTCCTCCATCCATCCATCCATCCATCCACCCGTGCCTCTGGATCCTGTGGGCCGCACCTACAGTACAGCAGAGAGATCACGCTGTTGTACTGGGTAATTAGGCTGTCAATCAAGGCTTTCATAAATGACCTCTGCGGGACGGGGGACGGACGGACGCAAAGTCATGTGTCATGTGACCCGGATAATGTATTGTGGAGGGTCCAGTGTTGTTTTAGTATCATTGAGATCATATTATAGTTTTTGTCAATATTTTAAATATTGGAAAGTAATAATATTTTCCGTTTTAAACTGAATTAAAGTTTTATTCATATTTTGAATTAGCTTTTATTTTGATAATTTTTTGTTTTCATGTTCATTTTAGTTTAATTGTTAGTCATTTTTTTATGCGCTATTTGCTGTTTTTTTTTAACTATTGATATTTATGATTACTTTATTTTTTTTTATTATTTATTACCAGTTCATAATTTTAGTGCTTCAACTTAAACTTATTGTAGTTTATTATTGTATTTATATTGTACTTACTAATATTTATGTTTTATTTTATTTCAGCTTTACTTTAATTATCATAAATATATGAATGTCTTTAGTTTTAGTTAATAACCCTGTTGTTGATATCCTTTTTATTAGTTTTTTAATAAATGTGTATATACAGGTTTTTTATTTCATTTTTAAGTTTTATTTTTTTAGAGTATCAATTCAACTACACTAAACAATTTTTTAAGGAATATTACACAATATTACATATTTCCGTCCAAGTTTTAATTTACACAGTAAACCTCTGCTGTTCTGCATTTTGCAAAAAAAAGAAAAACGAACACGAAAGGAATTGTTCAAATTTTATTTGATTACATTTTAAAACATTAATCGACTTGTTAAGGTAAAAGTTTGTGCATTTAAATAATTATTAAATTGTGATCAAACTTTTTTATTAAATCATAAAAAATAAGAGACAACACAAAATTTCATA
Source organism: Rhinichthys klamathensis goyatoka (assembly GCF_029890125.1). Lineage (NCBI taxonomy): Eukaryota > Metazoa > Chordata > Actinopteri > Cypriniformes > Leuciscidae > Rhinichthys > Rhinichthys klamathensis. The sequence goes on along the minus strand of NW_026606726.1, from coordinate 60,827 downwards.
GGCCCTATTATTGTTAAAATTTGTATATATATTGTTAAATTGTTCAAGTTTAATAAATTCAGTTGATTAGACATCCTTTATGTGTCTTAAAATTGAATGAAACTGCATATTAATGCTGATAACACTAAAAACCATGAGAACACACTGACATACGAACATTGTAAAATATCAGGCCACATCAGATCAGCGTTATATAAGCTACACACACAAGCATCATGAGCTGAAAGAATAAAGCACATGAGGCCTAATAAGACTTTGAACTTCCATTCCTTTCATCCTATACACTATATATGAGGGACGAGAGGCTGCTGGCGTACATGTATACAGTGCTGGAGAGACTCGGGCCGTATCCCAGCTTTGATCAGATCATCGGAGCCCAACAGAGTCACTGCTAGTCCCTCCAATGTTTTCAGCTCAGGCTAATAGAAGTCTCTGGACTCTGAGCAACATAAACACAATGCCACGGGAAAATTTATATGAACATGCAGTGGACAAGACGCCATGCTAAACCACTCTTTTCCTACAGTATATTACACTGCTACTGAATCTACTGTTATGGACATACAGCGAGACCAGTGTAGTCCGGTTCCTGAACGAATGAATCTCGTAAGACGCTTATGAATCAGTCAGAGCGGTAACTCAATGAGTCAGACTCGTTTACTGAACTGCAAGATGTTCATCTCATCACATCTGACTGGATATTGACTGAGAACTGTTACTGTGCTGTTCATATGACAACATACATTTAAAAAAATTACACTGTTAATTTATACAAAATAAATCAGTTGCATATTAATAATGTGTTACATTTATATAGTGTTTTTCAGGGTACTCAAAGTACTTTACATATTTAGTTTAAGTAAACTAATACATTTTTAAACACAATTACATTTTAAATCAATTTACAAATAATTGAACCAATATTACATTTCATTTTACTAACAATATTACAACCTATATAATAATTTGTCCTATCCTATATATATAAAAAAGGTTTGAAAAATAAGATGAAGAAATCAATATTTACTTGATTTCTTCATCATATTAAAAAAAAAAACTTTTAATGATGATAATATTCATATATTTTAATGATAATAATAATGTAGCAATTATGTACTACGATAAAAATGTGGATGGATGGATGGATTGATAGAACGATAGAACGATAGATAGACAGACAGACAGACAGACAGACAGACAGATAGATTGATATAGACAGACAGATAGATAGATAGATATAGACAGACAGACAGACAGACAGACAGACAGACAGACAGACAGATAGATAGATAGATAGATAGATAGATAGATAGATAGATAGATAGATAGATAGATAGATAGATAGATAGATAGATAGATAGATAGATAGATAGATAGACAGACAGATAGATAGATAGATAGATAGATAGATAGATAGATAGATAGACAGACAGACAGACAGACAGACAGATAGATACATATAGACAGACAGATAGATAGATAGATAGATAGACAGACAGACAGACAGACAGACAGACAGACAGACAGACAGACAGATAGATAGATAGATAGATAGATAGATAGATAGATAGATAGATAGATAGATAGATAGATAGATAGATAGATAGATAGATAGATAGATAGAATCCCAAACCTTATAAGTTAAACAATTGCACCATTACACAAAGCATCTATTTGAGCAAAAGTCTTCATCAAGCCAATTCAAACGGATGAATAAAGTGCGCTTTAACAAACCCTGCACCTTATCCACCTGGATCCTTTCCAATAAATATGATTTAAGACTAAGATTGCATAACGTTACAAATTCGAGCCACATTTGAAGACCGAACTAACCTTCAGATCTGCCAGGTACTAAAAGTTTTATCACATTTATCTTGTGTCATCGTCTCGGTGCCGGAGCAGAAGAGTATTCCCAGCGCCTTGAACTTCACCCAGCTGTCAGTCAAACTGAGCAAACAGTAGGGGGTGATGGGATAGAGAGACAGCGGAGGAGGAGGAGGGGATGGAAAGCGTTCGCGGACCCTCAGCTCTCAGTCCGGCATCTTCTATCCACATCTGAGAGCCCTAAGAAGCAGGACTGGGCCGCTCTGAAGTCAAGTGCTAATGAGTCTCGGCCCCCGGGGACCAGCAGGGCTGGGAACGCGAGGCATCTCCACCGTGCAGCGTTTCATGTCCTTCTCAAAGCAGAAAAGCCTCTTTCTCTGTGTTTTCTGAAGGCTTGGCATCAGCGCATTGTGGCATACAGCCCCGTTTCCACCTTTAATGAGAGCTAAATTATCTACTTACTAAGTGTAACTGAAAGATCTAGCCCATTCAAGCCCAACGGGGCGGAAACGTGGCTCTTTACATCACCTCAGCCAACATGCCGATGCATATTTCAGGATTGCTTCAAAGCACGGCCCGTTTGAAATAGCATTGCATGTTAGTGCATCTTCGCCAAGCAAAATGCAATTATGAAGAGGATACGGTTCAGGATGAATAACATGCCGTTTTCTCGCATAATGACGGCCAAAAAAAAGGTCTAAACAGGATGGCGGGTTGCAGTGTGGATTCTGTGACAGCGCGGCCTATTAGCAGGCATCCGCTAATTAACAGTTCTTTAGCGTTTACCGCAGCGCGACCGCGTTCGTCGGCTGCCTCGTTAGCATCCATTTCCAGCGGTGTAAAAAAGCTCCGAGCTCTTTTGAAATGCCTTGGATTGCACATTAATGATCAAAGGAAACAACCCCTGATGACTGCAAAGCATGCTGGGCCGGCTCAAATTATGTCTGATATTATTGCGCATTTGAAAACAGCGCTGAAACATTTATGCGACGATTGTCTGAAAGAATGCGTTCTCGTGTCTCGGAGCGACTCCTTCGGCACTTTTCCGGCGGGACAAAAGATCATTTCTCATGAATCTTTCTGATAAATGTAAGGACTGCGGAGAGACTCGCTGCAGGTGGAGGAGGCCGCCACGCATTATCGCACACACACACACACACACACACACACATATATATATACACAGCACATTCCCCCAGACTGCAACACAAACACACTCGCTGCTGATGAAAAAGTCAAGCTCATTATACATGTTGCTGCGTCGTGGTTTTCCCCTAGACATTAAGGCATATTCGTCTAATGGACAGAGAGAGGAGAGTGCATCTTTCTGAAAACTCATGACAAAACGCTCCCTTTTTTGTTTTTGTACTGGGAATGTGCAACACTACATATTTTCAACACTGTCTAGTCGTTGGGTTCTAAAAAACCCGGATGGATGGATGGATGAGTGGATGGATGGGTGGATGGACGGATGGATGGATGGACGGACGGACGGACGGGCGG
>NW_026606726.1:15000-55000 GCF_029890125.1 Rhinichthys klamathensis goyatoka | reverse complement strand
TTTCCTGCAGTTGTGTACTTACAATATCCCAAAAGTCTCCAAAGATTTTTTATTTCAGAGAAATTCCAATTTTAAATAAGTGGCCGTCCCGGCCAACAAATGTCGCCTGTCAATGACGCAATATCCGCCTTAACCTCGGTTTCCGCTCGCACTGCCATGGCCATGACGTAACCATGGCGACAGACGTGGACAACTGGTAGTGCGTAACGTTTAGCGGCACGCAGTTCTTGTTTCGTTCAAACATAGACCATGGCAAGCAGACTTTGGGACAAACAAGGAGAACTAAAATGAGGATCAATATCAGCGTGGCGTTTTTGAGATGCCTAGAGCTCCACGTCCGCGACTAACTTGGACTTGACAGAGCTTCACGAGTCACGACTTGACAGCTTTATTAGACAGGTGAGCAAATGTACTACATACAACAAATCAATGTTATAACGTTAGCTCAACATGATGAAATGTTAGAATATGGTCAGTATGTTATTCTAATGTTGATCTAGCTTACCTTGCTAGTTTCGTATAGCAAACGAACTAACACGTAGAATAACGTTATAACTTTCAACACACATTTAAATGCAGTTTAGTGTGATAGTGTTACATTAGACCAAGTGAAGCAGCGCTGCATTACCTCACAAGTTTAATTCGTCTAATAAACTGACCTGTGTGTGTAATCCAGCTCTAAATGTCCTTATTCCTTTCTATTCGCGGGACTCGCGTGTAAGTCCCGCGGATAGTATCACTTACAGTGTTATGAAGCAGGTCGCGATTGCTAAAGAGACGATATCTGTCTCTTTCGCAATCGCGACCTGCTTCATAACACTGTAATGTTAAAAAACATGAAGGTTTGCACTCATCCATAAACATTATTATATCCATCAGCTTGACAGCAAGTCCCATCATTCAGCTGTTCACTGCGTCATACACATACGCCTTTGTTATTGTTGGAAACTGTGCCCTCTTGTGGCGAAAAAACTTACATATTGTATCTTTAAGGGATAATTCACCCACAAAATGAAAATCAGCCCATGATTTACTCACCCTCAAGTCATCCTAGGTGTATATGACATTCTTCTTTCAGACGCATACAATCAGAGTTATATTAAAAAATGTCCTGGCTCTTCCAAGCTTTATGATGGCAGTGAAAGGCTGTATATTTTATATCTTCAGTACGGCGAAAGAGTAACACTTGACCTTGACACACAACGTAATGACGAACCCGGAAACGCAGAGGATCGAGCAAAACAAAACACCAGTCACGAATTAAAAGTCTAAAACGAGAGTAATAGTATTTAAAGAGAAATGTCTGAGGAGCTTGAGTTTGTTGCCCAGCCCTGTGTGTTTGAACCGCGAGAGGCGTCTAATCTTACGATACTCTTGTGGCGTAAGTCGACTTGCGTAGGCCGTCTGCCGGAATTTTAGTTGATAAAGATTTAATTATGGATATTTTTCTTACAGGAACACATCACTTCATTTTAGAAGGCCTTTATTAACCCCTGTAGAGCCGTCTGGATTACTTTTATGATGGATAGATGCACTTTTATGATGGATAGATGCACTTTTATCATGGATAGATGCACTTTTATGATGGATAGATGCACTTTTATGATGGATAGATGCACTTTTATCATGGATAGATGCACTTTTATGATGGATAGATGCTCTTTTATGATGGATAGATGCTCTTTTATGATGGATAGATGCACTTTTATGATGGATAGATGCACTTTTATCATGGATAGATGCACTTTTATGATGGATAGATGCACTTTTATGATGGATAGATGCACTTTTATCATGGATAGATGCACTTTTATGATGGATAGATGCTCTTTTATGATGGATAGATGCACTTTTATGATGGATAGATGCACTTTTATGATGGATAGATGCACTTTTATGGTGGATAGATGCACTTTTATGATGGATAGATACACTTTTATCATGGATAGATGCACTTTTATGATGGATAGATGCACTTTTATGATGGATAGATGCACTTTTATGATGGATAGATGCTCTTTTATGATGGATAGATGCACTTTTATCATGGATAGATGCACTTTTATGATGGATAGATGCTCTTTTATGATGGATAGATGCACTTTTATCATGGATAGATGCACTTTTAACATGTATAGATGCACTTTTATGATGGATAGATGCACTTTTATGATGGATAGATGCACTTTTATCATGGATAGATGCACTTTTATTTATGATGGATAGATGCACTTTTATCATGGATAGATGCTCTTTTATGATGGATAGATGCACTTTTATGATGGATAGATGCACTTTTATGATGGATAGATGCACTTTTATGGTGGATAGATGCACTTTTATGATGGATAGATACACTTTTATCATGGATAGATGCACTTTTATGATGGATAGATGCACTTTTATGATGGATAGATGCACTTTTATGATGGATAGATGCTCTTTTATGATGGATAGATGCACTTTTATCATGGATAGATGCACTTTTATGATGGATAGATGCTCTTTTATGATGGATAGATGCACTTTTATCATGGATAGATGCACTTTTAACATGTATAGATGCACTTTTATGATGGATAGATGCACTTTTATGATGGATAGATGCACTTTTATTTATGATGGATAGATGCACTTTTATCATGGATAGATGCACTTTTATGATGGATAGATGCACTTTTATGATGGATAGATGCACTTTTATCATGGATAGATGCACTTTTATCATGGATAGATGCACTTTTATCATGGATGGATGCACTTTTATCATGGATAGATGCACTTTTGTCATGGATAGATGCACTTTTATCATGGATAGATGCACCTTTATCATGGATAGATGCACTTTTATGATGGATAGATGCACTTTTATGATGGATAGATGCTCTTTTATGATGGATAGATGCACTTTTATGATGATAGATGCTCTTTTATGATGGATAGATGCACTTTTATCATGGATAGATGCACTTTTATCATGGATGGATGCACTTTTATCATGTATAGATGCACTTTTATGATGGATAGATGCACTTTTATCATGAATAGATGCACTTTTATCATGGATAGATGCAATTTTATCATGGATGGTTGCACTTTGATGGACTTCAAAAAATATAACCATTCACTGCCATTATAAAGCTTGGAAGAGCCAGGACATTTTTCTATATAACTCTGATTGTATACGTCTGAAAGAAGAATGTCATATACACCTAGGATGACTTGAGGATGAGTAAATCATGGGCTAATTTTCATTTTTGGGTGAACTATCCCTTTAAGTTTAAATTTCACTGTTCGGTTTTGCAGTGAGAGAGAGAGAGAGAGAGAGTCAGCGTCAGTCCAAAATGCAATGAAAAACAGCACAGACGAGTTGAGTTCAACGTGGTCGTATAGACTATAAGGACTGGAGAGGCTGTGGAGAGAATGCAGGAAAAGCAGGGGTGTAAATCAGGGTGATGTGACAGAGCTACGCTTTCCAGCCAGCAAGGAGGCCAGACCGGCAAAGCTCTCTTGCTCGCTCTTGGAATGAAAACACGATTTTTCTTCTCCTGAGCTCTGCTGTAGACGCGAGATTAAGGAATTTCTCCGGCCACACCGTAGCGAAACAATGGCTTGGCCGACCGCCACCTTGTTCATTGGAATGTCATCGATGAGACATGAGACTGACCTGGAGTCAGAGAAGAATAGTCACGACACGCACGAGAGTGACCTTAGTCTACGTCAGAGCTAAAGATCCCAGCTGCGCCGCTCGTCACAGTCGTTAATTAGCAGAAACCACAAGTGAGCTTCATGAAGAAGCTGTGTCCTAAAACATCCAGCTGCGTTCCTGCATGCGTGCTTTTAGTGCACAAGCGCTCTGAAAAAAATATATTCAAAATGACATACTACTGTTTGACATGCACCTACTTTTCCCCCAGAAGCACGTGCTCTTAATTTAACCTTCTATGGTATGCATTATGTTCTAACCATGAAATAATTTTTTCAAATAAGTTAAAGCTGCAGTCGGCAAGTCTGGCAGATTGAGTGGATTTAGGAAAATTTTGAATGTTTACAACTCTCATGCCCCTCCCCCACTATCAACGGATACCCTCCCACCGAGTTCATGCTCGTCAGTGCGTGTGCACCAGATTTTCAGTGAACGCGCCCGTCTCATCAGCATCCATCAACACCATGGAGTATTTGGAGGTATGCTGTCCTGGCTAATCTACCAATAGATTGCTTTGCTTTGCAATACTTTGCCATATGTCAACGCTGTACCACAATGGAAAATGGTCAAAAAGGTAGTTTTTACCATGAGTGCAGCAGGCGTAATGATATGACGCAGCGCCTGAAAATAGTCCCCAGCTGCGTCATATCATTACGCCTGCTGCACTCATGGTACGGCAGTAAAGTCTATTGATTACTACGCAGGAATGAGAGTATAGTTCCTAGCCATATCAGCCTAGAAAATCGCAACTTTACATTTTCCGTCGGTCTTAGTGCACGATGTAACTACAGAAGAGTCAAGTTTTAAATAGGAAAAATTTCGCAACACTTTGGTCATTTTTTTTATGAGAAATGCTAATGGTCTTGTCCACTTCAATGATGTATGCTAAGCTATGCTAAAAGTGGTACCGCCAGAACCGGAGATCGGCTGAATGGATTCAAAAACGGTAAAACTCAACAGTTTAACTCTGGGGGAGTTGTAAAATGAGCCTATTTCCAAAAAAAGTGGAGTATCCCTTTAAGGCCTGCCCTTTTAATTACCATAGTGCAATATATTGTATGGAAATGAGTAGAAATGAATTGTTGCCATAAGGCAACTCCGTACCATAAAGGGTTAAGAGCGCATAAACAACTTTAGGGGCGCAATGAAAACATGAATACAAAAACTACACTGTTTTAAATATTTCAGCTTTAATCTGCAATAATAAAAAAAAAAAATGTAAGCCCAATATGCACCAGGACTCTTATTTTGAAATCTCTTCACTGCTTCAAGCTGCTCATTCAAGCGAGAGAGCTCAAATATGCACTCTTACAACCATCTAAAACATATTACAACACAAACACTGTCATAAATAATCAACAGTAAATCAAAACAATAGTCTAAAAGTAGTCAGTGATCAGTGCAACAGCGCTATTAAATCATCACCAATAATCATAAAGTCATTTTGTGATTCCTGTTTTCTGGCCTCAAATTTGAGACCTCTTAAAAGGATAATTAAAACTTTTGTTATACCATTTATGATATTCTATGCCTATGGCATTACATTTCACTTTTTAAAACCCTGTGGGGACCTACTTTTTTTTCCGCACATATACTCCTAAATAAACTTCACAGTTCGCACACATCTACTTTTAGTTGTACATGCGAGTGAACTCTCGCACTGCCGAGCCCTGAGTATGCAGTACTCGACACTTTTACATTTGTAAAAGTCCAAATGACAATTCCTGCTATTAAGTAAACCAAAAGCAGCATATCAAATGAATAACACTTTCAAAACAGTGCATCCAAACAGGCAGCATTCATTAAAAAGTAGACATGCTGTAGTGAGCATCCAATTAAAACTTTTGACAAAGTCACAAAGAGCTGAAAAGCTGTCGGATTCAAATAGTTAGGGGAAAAAGGGCAACAATGCCACGTAGTATGTCTGGGAATGTGTTTGTACTAAACAGCAGCATGCCTTCAGTCAAGAAGTACAGTACATACTCACAAAGTACGTCATTTCATACACAGAGGCTGAATTTAGAATAGCACACTAATATACAATATCTTTTTTATGGCAGATGACACTATCTTTTTAAACCTTGCATCTCCATATAAAATGAACGTGTTTAAGAAATTGTACAGACACCACTAACTGAATTACAGACTGTTTCATATACTATTTATTAACAAAGTATGCAGTATACTCATGCAGTATATCTGCAGTAGGCATTAGACACGCAGTGTTTTTAGGCACATTTAAAGCAGTTTGAATCGAAGTGCGGGTTTAGCGAGTTGACAGATGCCACATTAGTGCGGTTAAATGTAGGGTAACACAATAAACACTGCCGCTTTCAACAAACAAACACACACTGAACTAACACACTCACTCTCAGAGGAAGAAAAAGTCCAGCGCAGTGGATTGAATTTCATTGAGCATCAGAAAGCGTTAGTTTGATCCAGCTCAGAATAAGTGAAACTGGATTGGCGTCACACGGTGTGTGTTAATAGTGTCAGTGCTGTCTGCTTCCTACAGCAGGACAACTGCTATGTACATACACTTATCTTAATTTGAAATTACTCAGGTGTGGCTTCTCCTAAGTAGCTGATAATTATGATTTAATTTGTTCCGATCTTTCCAGTTTTTGCTCCTGGCCTCAATTAATTGAATCAGTTCCATTGAGTAATTATCGTTCAAAGAGTGAACTCCGATCATCGCCTGCGAGGGAAGCGGCATCCGTCTGTGTTACAGCGCCGAACGATAAGCCAGAATTCAGCGCATTCACATTGGAGAGGATAAGCTACCACCCCCAGACATATGATTTCAAAAGCACGGCATTCGCTCAGTGTTGGGTGTATTCACAGAGTTGACACGAGAGGTTTTAGCTATGGTCTGACGCTCCAAAGCTCTACACAAATCCCTGCGGGCTCAGAGCACCTAGTCCTGCGGCATCTGTGATGTCCAGACTTCAGATATTGGTTTAAAACGGCTGTAAAGGTCACTGCTAGTCTGGGACTGCATCACAATCTATGTATTTCTACTACTGCTACTCCACTTTACTAAAGATAGTGTGTATGACAGCTTTGCGATGTAGTTCCAGTGACATTAGACATAAAAACAACAAGCATACTTGCTTACCTCAAATCTCTTTGGCATAATTTAGTGGTGTTTGCGTAGTGATTTAACATAGCGACACCCTTGACCTCTTTGTGGTGACATTTGTATATTGTTTGTATATTATCTATTGGTACTAAAAAGACAGTATTGGTAAATAAACATGATTTTTTGTTATTTTATGAGGAGAAGAAAAAAAAAACATATATCAAATCAACATTGTGACAACACACCAAGAACGATAACTATAAAGATAATGATAACTATATTAGCATCCACACCATCTGACGATATTGTTCTGTTTATTAGAAGCATGCACTGCAGTTTTGGCATCTGTTGCTTTAAAGTCCCCCTGTAGTCTATCATTTTATCCCTTAAAACTCATATTTGATCACCAAAATTACATATTAAATGTTTTTAAAAAGTCTTCATGCCTTAAAATAGCTTGAATGTAACTCGACACCCTTGCCTCATTTAGTATACGCAGTTCTATGAATATGCAAATGAGCCCCGCCTCCACTCACTCACTCAGCTCAGAGATCCACTGGTTGACGATCACACGTTGATCTGATTGGTTACAAGGTCGTTTGTGACGTCAGAAACACCAGCGATTTCAAACCGTGTTTTTGAGACTGTCTTTGGTTCACTGCAGTTTTAAGGAGAAAATACTCAGCAATGCTGTCGACTTATGAATTTACACATGGTTTGCCTTAAAGCATATTAAAAACACCACATAGACATATAAACAACGTTAAAAGCTGGATTTTCACCACAGGGGGACTTTAAATGCTCAAACTCTAAAGCAGGATGGATTTTGATTGGGTGTCAATTTCTTTATCGGTCATCAGTGGGAAAAAAAAATGTCGCATAACTTGCCCTAGCATCATACTGGTGATTTTTGCACTCATTTTTTCCTCTGAAAATAAAATCTAGTTTAGCATACTGTGATTTGGGGTGCACTAATCTTGCATTTTATATAGTTTGCGAATTGGGACAGCCTGAATGTGCAGGGCAGGCTTTTCTGAGGAGGATTGGAAGGTGTTTCAGGATTGGCTGTTTAAACGGCTTTCCATATCAGCAGCGTCTAGAGGAGACGAGCCCAGACCGAGGGGATGAATGTGGCGGTTTGACCCGCCTGGATCATGCGGTGCTTTGCTCTCAGTCATAACTATGCAGCTCATATGGAAAATGCCCACTGTCACAACACATCTGCTTCCAAACGATAAGCCGTGGAGAGTCGGGAAGCACGGCGGAGCGGAGGAACAGAGGAGCTGCAATGGAAATGGAGAGCCCTGGGGGGTGCGAGCTTAGTAATGACCCGAAGAGAGGACACGAGTCCTTGGCCTTAGCTGGCAGCCGGCGCGAGAAGCCCGGGCACACTTTATTTGGTTACAAGAGATTAATAGGACTAAGCTGCTCCGCTGGATAAACCAGTGCTTCATTGTGAGGGCCGAATTACTGCGCTTGGTGATTCTCTATTCATTATTGCCCTGGAGGAAACTCCAAACACACTATCACATCGCATGAGGAGGAGTGCGAGAAATTAGCATGGATGCTAATCCTCATAGAATGACAAAAGAACTTGCGCTTATTTACCAATACTGTGTCTTTTCGTTACCAGCAACCAATATACTATACGTTTTACAGTATGTGCATAAAAACCAATGGCAAAAAAACCCACAAGAGATATTTTGGCGGGTCATGCTTTTTCCGACTCACTGATTGGTGTAATTTTGTGTACAGCATCATGGGTAATGTAGTTTTTTCACTAGGAATTCTGCTGTTAAAAACGATTATTTAAAAAATAAGCTGGAATAAAGCAGGCTGACGGATTTAACAGAAGCAAAAAGGTTTGGAAACGTCCCGTGAAATCCATGCTTGAAATCCGTTCAGCACAATCCTCTTGTTCGTTAACATTGTCAGGGTCTGAATCGGGCTCGAAATGGTTTGAAATTGATGCCATCGTTAATATTTAATCTGAGTAGAGCTTGTGGTTGTGGAGGGGCGTGACATTTTCGCCAAGCGCTGCCAATCTGGACCAGCTAACCAATCACAGCACATTTCTTATTTCAGAAGGAGGGGCTTCATCGAAAAGGACGCGTTCAACCAGACTGAGGAGAGAGGAGTTGTTGTAATTATGTAAAATATGTGAAAAATAATACGTTTTTTGAACAATCAAGCATGAACACATTCTAGTACACATCGAAAACAAAAACAAGACTTCGTAAAAGGGCATAATAGGACTCCTTTAAGTAAGAACTTACGAATGGCTGATACAACCTGGTCTCTAGATACAGTTTGGATACATCTCTCAATGTAAATATGTTTTATCATATTCACTCTCATTCGGCAGGAATCATTCATGTCTGGTGCATAAACTCAGCAGGACGACACACATACACTGTTACTTAAGGTAAGGGGCTTGTTAAAATCATTATCCCTAATATGAGCAAACACCACTAATAAGATAAAGATTAGTGTGAAAATCCAGTTTAAAACAGCAGAAGGGCACAGGCTGGTACTTACAGTACTACTCATAACAAGTCTATCTGGCTCGCCTTGATATGAAAGCGTCTTTATTCAGTCCTGCGGGACTGTGTCCTGCGGTCTGCCTGCGGGCAGCAACGGCCTTCGCAACGGTCTCTCCTCCCTCACTTTTGATAAAACACTTGATCTGGCCGCTGAACATGTCTGACACACACATACACACACACAGCTTTTGCATGTGTTAGATCGCGAACACGTCCCTCATTTGTGACACGTTGCATCTCTATTGATATACAGCAAAAAAGAAAAAGATTTTTACATTTTCTGAAGATGTGAGCAGTGCTTACTCTCGCAAAAGTAGCTTATGCAGTTGCAAAGGTGTCAGCTTTTAGCATGAGGGCGCTATAATGTCCCAAATGGCTTTAGCATGTTGCAGTGCAGATGCTAAGGTGTTTTAAGCAGCTTTAAGCATGTTATGAAGGTGCTAGGATCTTACACATATATTTAGCATGTTGCACTGCAGATGCTAAGGTGTTTTAAGTGTCTTTTAGCATGTAATGCAGATACTAAGACGTTCCAAATAGCTTTAGCATATTGCTACGCGGTTGAAAATGTGTTTGTGTAGGATTTAACATGTTACGCTGCTGCTAAGCTAATTAAAAATAGCGTTAGTATGTCATTATGTGGTTGCTAAGATCTTCTAAATATATTGTAACATGTTATGCGGATGCTAAGATGTTGCTATGTGATTACTAAGGTGTTCTGAGGAGCTTTTAACTTATAATATGGACACTAAGATGTTACAAATAGCTTTAGCATGATGCTATGCACTTGAAAAGGTGTAATGTGTAGCTTTTAGCATGTTAAACAGATGCTAAGATGTTAAAAAATGTTGCAGTTGCTTTAATTAGCTTTCATGTTATGTGGACACACTAAGATGTTCCAAGTAGCATTAGCACGTCGCTACGCTGTTCGGGCGGGATTTTGCCAGTTTTATTGTCCGCTAGGCAAAAAAACGGCAAGGCTGAGTTAAACAAGTTGAGTGTTAACGGTTGTTTAAATCACTACCACCTATATGAGCAACAGTAATAGTGGTATTTGCTCTAACAAGCAACGCTAAAGCTTTATCTTCTGTGTGAGTGTCAAATAAAGAGACCACCAGGGTTTAATTGGGTGTGGTATTGATATTGTTTTACAGGTAATGAATTAAATCATAAACATAACCGACCCTGCGATGCTTTACTCTCAAATTGTGGTAAACGGAGGACGGGGAGCGACTAGAGCATGCTGTCTTTACCCAACCGAGGGCTTGTGTGGTCTGTCCACAATAAAAACACAACCCCCTACACATGACTTAACGCGGTAACTTCACCCAACAATCATGGCGTGTTTAAACAGCGGCGAGTTTAACGATCCGCTCGAGGAGTGAGCTTCATTATCCCAGGACTCACTCGCTGCCATCTGTACTAGAGACATCAAACAAAGCCAAAAGCCCACTCTCCCAACCCCTCCCTTCTAATCCCACAATGCTCGGCTCGTTCAGAGCCAAGGAAAAGAATGTTAAGAGCCATCATTACCGGCAGATCTCTCGGATTTACTGCGGTGGGGGACGCTTGGAAAAGGGAACGGAGGAGATTTGACTTGTTTTAATCACTACAAGGTACAGGCGACTTTTCTGAAGAGAGTGGTTTGTCAACAATCGCAAGATCTGACAGAATAAAGCGTGGCTTAAGTCCGGCGAGAGAACATTAAACAAATATACAGTCTCGCTCCGGGAACCCTAAGAGAGGCTGAACACTCGTAAACGAGTGTTGCATTCATATTAAATGAGTAAAATGTGCTCCAGTGCGGCTTTAAGTTTCAAATGCACTGAACTCCCCGCAGAGACTGGAGTCGGATATTCAAACTTCATCAAGAGATTTTTCTTCTGCAACTTTTACTTGCATTATAATTTCATGAAATCTGCACTGTTCTGTTATATTTAACAAAGTTAAAATGCCTAAACGTACACGACTGCGCCTAAAGCATGCACCTCTGCATGTGCACGTGTGGCTTAGGTCCCTGCGGTTTGACATTGCGACGTTAGCGAGACACACGGGATGCTTGTAGACTCATGCTGGCTGTTAGCACGGCAGACGTGATGGGACGCTGCCAGACATGCTGTGACAAGTCATTTGTCGTAGTTAATAATTCATATAGGCATGTTAGCACCCCAGTTGCACGCATGTGTATTAGAAAAGGCGGCTGTATTGACAGCATGAAATTTTAATGCGCTCTGAATGACTGGCCCAGAGAACAAAGGCAGTGGTGAGATGATAAAATAAACATTTCGGAGAGCCGCCGAGTTTAAACACAAACCAATCGTGATTTCATTATTGATTACTCATGAAGTATCAGTGAAATCATGCATGCGCTGACGTGGCGCTCTCAAAGATGATGGATGCTTTGGCCGATTTGTTGCTTGTGCATTTGCGACTTGCCTGACCTCTGGTGATCTCATAAATCCTCATTACTGCGGGACAGAATCACAGGATGCAGTGCAAATGATTTCCGAGATTTTTCCATATCGGACGCTTTTCCCCGGGTGCCCGTGGCAAATAAGAGCAAGGACCTCTCGGAGCGGCGCAACAGGAGAGCGGTCGCCGTGGCGTGTGAAGAGGTCTGCTGTAAGACGCCTCCAGACACGGGAGATTATTATTTGGACTGGCACAGGCTGCTCCAGCTAATTTCAGCTGACATGAGAAGGCCCGAGCAACTCCAGGAGGTCCTTTACCCTTCACACACACTCATAAACAAGCACACACACACACAGACTCACACTAGTGAGCAACACCGCTATAAAGGCCAGGAGTCCAGCTCAATGGAG
Source organism: Rhinichthys klamathensis goyatoka (assembly GCF_029890125.1). Lineage (NCBI taxonomy): Eukaryota > Metazoa > Chordata > Actinopteri > Cypriniformes > Leuciscidae > Rhinichthys > Rhinichthys klamathensis. The sequence goes on along the minus strand of NW_026606726.1, from coordinate 42,847 downwards.
AATTGCTTTCTCTAAGAAATGCTCTCCTGTCAGCTGCCGTACACAAACACACACACACACACACAAGTTATTTTCCAAACGCTAGTGAGATGCCCTCCTAGACAGCATTTTCAGGAATAATAGGCACATGGAAAAACTGTTCATGCTGCTTTCTAAAGAAGTATACCAAGTAAACCAAAATCACATATCCTCCAACAGTATCCCAGAGGATTAAAAGAGGAGCATCCCAGAGGAGCATCCCAGATGTCTCACCTCTATTATATATATATATATATATATATATATATATATATATATATATGAGCATCAGCACATCTTTAGTATTATCTGAAATGACTGAAAATATATAAATGTATTTTAAGCAGAAAACAGCTACATCTAAAATAAATAAATATAGGCACTGATAAATATGCTATATACCAATGTAAATGTCTAAAAAGAAAATAGAAGAAATACCTCTGGGATGCAATTAGTTCTTGAAAAAGCTCTGGTTAGGGAAAAAACAGCTGTGTTATCGTGTGTTTTTATGGTACTACAGTGCTGGTCAGAATTATTTGCCCCCTTGGTAAATATGATCAAAGATGGCTATAAAAAATAAATCTGCATTGTTTATCCTTTTGATATTTTATTTTTAAAAAAATGCAAAAATCCAACCTTTTTATTGAAGTAAAAGAATTGAAAGTGGGGGAAAATCACATTATGAAATAAATGTTTTTCTCCAAAACACGTTGGGAACAATTATTTACCCCCTTTTATTAAATACTTTTTGCAACCTCCTTTTCCCAAGAGACCAGCTGTGAGTCTTCTCCTGTAATGCCGGATGAGTTTGGAGAACACCTGACCTGAGATCAGAGAGCATTCCTCCATACAGACTCTCTCCAGATCCTGCAGATTCCCAGATCCATGTTGTGCTTCTCCTCTTCAGTTCAGCCACTCTTCTTCTACAGGGTTCAGGGACGGGACTGGGACGGCCATTACAGACGGCCATTTTGTGCTTAGTGACACATTTTTGTGTTGATTTTGATGTTTGTTTTTGGATCACTGTCCTGATGAAGATCCACACACGGCCCGTTATAAGATTTCTAGCACAGGCTTGAATGAAGCTAGTATTCTCTAGTACTCCCTGCCCCGACATCACAAACATGAAGGATCATCTTTCATTAAACAAGACTGAATCCGTCCTTATGTGCTTTTATTTTCAAAGGCCGTCTCCAATACAGGTTTCAGGCGGTTTTCTCCTATAAAACTCGCTCAGCATGGAATAAACCCTCTCCTGCAATATTCCCGGCTCTGATCCACCGCGTTTGCTTTAATTCTCCTCCACATAATCACATTTCAAACCATCTCCACTCCTCAAATTGAATTCTAATAGGCAGACAATGACCGTGACATCGGAATTTGCAGGAGAGATCACACGTAATCCAACATCTAAATTAAAGCCAAATTGGACGGCCGTTGGTAATTTGCGGAGTGCATTAATAGTAATATAAAAAAGTAGGAAAGACGTGATTTTAGACTGAGCTGGTGGAGCAGTTTGATTCCCTCGCCTGGTGTCATTACCGGTGCGTTTCATCTGGACGGCGTGACAAACGCCCCACTGTTTCTGTGCCTCTCCTCGCCACATGACCAGCCTGCAGAGTAAACAGCTCTTCCCCGCTTCTCTCGGCTCTCTGTGCAAAACAGCGTTTTCCTAATCGATATGTTGCACAAAAAATATCTAACATCTTTAAAATTCTGAGAGGTTGAGATGAAGATATAAACACTTATATTTAGAGGATATATCTTGGATAAAGTGTTATTTTTCGTACGCAGTTTGCAAATATTTCTTCTCGTTTCAAGCATGAACCTCATTAAATTCAGGGAAGTTTATGAATAAAAAAACGCGTGCCATCTGGGTAAGAAAAATAAACAGTTTTGCCTCTCAAGCAAAATCATTAATACTGAATAAGAAAATGACTTTTTTTGTGCATCGCTTCTGATAGCTTTTTTTTTTTGGTTGGGAATGAACTGCTTGTACCGAAAACAAAAATCTTTTTCCCGCCCGTCTTTTCTTTACAATGCAAAACTGATGAAATGGCAAAAGCAGCAGTTCTGTGAGGATTACAGCTGTGCTGCATGAATACAGTCAATGCAAAGCTAGGTTATCAGCGAGCGTCGAGTGCTAACATATTGTCTCTCTGGAGTGGAGGGGTGACTTTTTTCTGTGCTTTTAGCTGAACAAAAGAATAACTATTTGCTAGTCTATCAACACTCAGAGTGGCTTTTTATCATGCTATTGCCCCGTCTCCCGCTGAGAGGAGCATTTATCCATGGCAAGACCAATCAAATGACCCCCTGTAGCGTCTAATCCTGCACTGATCCCCAAATGAGACTTGTTAAAGGCAGCAGAATGAAAACACAACAAAAGAAGCGATGCCAGACCCTCCCTCCAATCTCCACCGTCTGCACTTCCTGCTCGACTGCTCTCTCTCTCTCCATTCTTCCTGTCTCCCCGACCTTGACCCGATTCTCCCACAATCCTATTCACTTCAGTTTCTCTTTCTGTCCCATCAGCTTCATTCACCCCTTCGGTTTTCAAATCAATGACTCATTGAAGTAATAATTCAGATCTGATTAATATTTGCACTCGTTCCAATCGGTGTGACTTTTGCTTCTGTGGAACACAAAAGGAGAAATATTATGTACTGTGTGTATACATTATATGGAAGTTTTTTTTTTTTATAGCAAACTTAAACTTTGATTTCTTCCTGAATTCAGATTCATAAAAAAAAAACAGAAATTTAGCAACCAAAACAAGTCATATGGACTATTTTTATGGTGCTAAATAATATAAAATATTGTGTTCTTTCTGTAGATTTGAGTGAATGGTTTATTGAGTCATAAAAACAGTCACACATATCTTTCTTGAACGAATCTGTGTTTGTACTAATAAGGGATGTTTTTCTCAAAAGCCACTAATGTTCTATACAATCAACTTAGTCTTATCATTCTTTCGGGAAACGCAGCACAGTTGAGTGAATGATTCAGTGACTCACTAATCACTTTACAGTCACTTATAGAATTATTGAACGAATCTGTGTTTGAACACATGAGTTCAGTGAATGATTCAGTGACTCACTCATTGAAACATTCACTTGTATAATTCTTGAACAAATCTGTTTGAACACATGAGTTCAGTGAATGATTCAGTGACTCACTAATAGAAACATTCACATGTATAATTCTTGAACGAATCTGTGTTTGAACATATGAGTTTAATGAATGATTCAGTGACTCACTAATCACTTCACAGTCACTTATATAATTATTGAACGAATCGGTGTTTGAACACATGAGTTCAGTGAATGATTCAATGACTCACTCATAGAAACATTTACTTGTATAATTCTTGAACAAATCTGTTTGAACACATGAGTTCAGTGAATGATTCAGTGACTCACTCACAGAAACATTCACTTGTATAATTCTTGAACGAATCTGTGTTTGAACATATGAGTTGAATGAATGATTCAGTGACTCACTAATCACTTCACAGTCACTTATAGAATTATTGAACGAATCTGTGTTTGAACACATAAGTTCAGTGAATGATTCAATGACTCACTCATAGAAACATTCACTTGTATAATTCTTGAACGAATCTGTGTTTGAACATATGAGTTGAATGAATGATTCAGTGATTCACTTATAAAGACCGCTACTTGTCTCCACCTACTAGCGTAGCAAAGTAACCTGAAGAGGCAAAAAAAAGCAGAGTGATAGAAAAAGTCATTTCTCCTTTTGTGATTAAAAGAAGAAAGTCACACAGGTTTGGACTGGAATGAAATGAGAGGGAATAAATTATGACAGAATTTTCATTTATGTGTGAAATATTCCTTTAACATGATAAAATTAGCTTTTTCATTGCGTTGATTTTCCCTCTTTTGCATTCTCTCAAAGTCTCTCTCACATTCTTTCAGGGCTGAATATGATGCCGGAGGAGTGTATTTAGTGAAAAAAGGAGCTTTCATTCCCGCTGCATAATTACCTCCCTTCCCTCCAGAGAGCTGGAAGAAAGGAGGCCACCAGTCGGGGAAAACCTTCCTCAACCTCAGCCTCCAGCGGGCGGCCCCCATTCGCCAGCACCGGGCCCTGAGGGCCCTCATTCACCAGCATCGACTGTGGCTTAGCGGGGGCTAAGGGCCCTCATTCACAAGCACCGACCGTGGGTTAGCGGGGGCTAAGGGCCCTCATTCACAAGCACTGGCCGTGGGTTAGCGGGGGCTAAGGGCCCTCATTCACAAGCACCGACCGTGGGTTAGCGGGGGCTAAGGGCCCTCATTCACAAGCACCGACCGTGGGTTAGCGGGGGCTGAGGGCCCTCATTCACAAGCACTGGCCGTGGGTTAGCGGGGGCTAAGGGCCCTCATTCACAAGCACCGACCGTGGGTTAGCGGGGGCTAAGGGCCCTCATTCACAAGCACTGGCCGTGGGTTAGCGGGGGCTGAGGGCCCTCATTCACAAGCACTGGCCGTGGGTTAGCGGGGGCTAAGGGCCCTCATTCACAAGCACTGGCCGTGGGTTAGCGGGGCCTGAGGGCCCCCATTCACCATCACTGGCCGTGGGTTAGCGGGGCCCCCATTCACCAGCACCGACCATGGGTTAGCGGGGCCTGAGGGCCCTCATTCACCATCACTGGCCGTGGGTTAGCGGGGCCCCCATTCACCAGCACTGGCCATGGGTTAGCGGGGCCTGAGGGCCCCCATTCACCAGCACCGGCCGTGGGTTAGCGGGGCCCCCATTCACCAGCACCGGACGTGGGTTAGCGGGGCCCCCATTCACCAGCACCGGCCGTGGGTTAGCGGGGGCTAAGGGCCCTCATTCACAAGCACCGACCGTGGGTTAGCGGGGGCTGAGGGCCCTCATTCACAAGCACTGGCCGTGGGTTAGCGGGGGCTGAGGGCCCTCATTCACAAGCACTGGCCGTGGGTTAGCGGGGGCTGAGGGCCCTCATTCACAAGCACTGGCCGTGGGTTAGCGGGGGCTAAGGGCTCTCATTCACAAGCACCGACCATGGGTTAGCGGGGCCTGAGGGCCCCCATTCACCAGCACCGACCATGGGTTAGCGGGGCCTGAGGGCCCTCATTCACCATCACTGGCCGTGGGTTAGCGGGGCCCCCATTCACCAGCACCGGCCGTGGGTTAGCGGGGCCCCCATTCACCAGCACCAGCCGTGGGTTAGCGGGGCCCCCATTCACCAGCACCGACCGTGGGTTAGCGGGGCCCCCATTCACCAGCACCGGCCGTGGGTTAGCGGGGCCCCCATTCACCAGCACCGGCCGTGGGTTAGCGGGGCCCCCATTCACCAGCACCGACCGTGGGTTAGCGGGGGCTGAGGGCCCTCATTCACCATCACTGGCCGTGGGTTAGCGGGGCCCCCATTCACCAGCACCGGCCGTGGGTTAGCGGGGCCCCCATTCACCAGCACCGGCCGTGGGTTAGCGGGGCCCCCATTCACCAGCACCGACCGTGGGTTAGCGGGGCCCCCATTCACCAGCACCGGCCGTGGGTTAACGGGGCCCCCATTCACCAGCACCGACCGTGGGTTAACGGGGCCCCCATTCACCAGCACCGACCGTGGGTTGGCGGGGGCTGAGGGCCCTCATTCACAAGCACTGGCCACGGGTTAGCGGGGGCTAAGGGCCCTCATTCACAAGCACCGACCGTGGGTTAGCGGGGGCTGAGGGCCCTCATTCACAAGCACTGGCCGTGGGTTAGCGGGGGCTGAGGGCCCTCATTCACAAGCACTGGCCGTGGGTTAGCGGGGCCTGAGGGCCCCCATTCACCAGCACCGACCATGGGTTAGCGGGGCCTGAGGGCCCTCATTCACCATCACTGGCCGTGGGTTAGCGGGGCCCCCATTCACCAGCACCGGCCGTGGGTTAGCGGGGCCCCCATTCACCAGCACCGGCCGTGGGTTAGCGGGGCCCCCATTCACCAGCACCGACCGTGGGTTAGCGGGGCCCCCATTCACCAGCACCGGCCGTGGGTTAGCGGGGCCCCCATTCACCAGCACCGGCCGTGGGTTAGCGGGGCCCCCATTCACCAGCACCGACCGTGGGTTAGCGGGGGCTGAGGGCCCTCATTCACCATCACTGGCCGTGGGTTAGCGGGGCCCCCATTCACCAGCACCGACCGTGGGTTAGCGGGGCCTGAGGGCCCTCATTCACCATCACTGGCCGTGGGTTAGCGGGGCCCCCATTCACCAGCACCGGCCGTGGGTTAGCGGGGCCCCCATTCACCAGCACCGGCCGTGGGTTAGCGGGGCCCCCATTCACCAGCACCGACCGTGGGTTAGCGGGGCCCCCATTCACCAGCACCGGCCGTGGGTTAGCGGGGCCCCCATTCACCAGCACCGGCCGTGGGTTAGCGGGGCCCCCATTCACCAGCACCGACCGTGGGTTAGCGGGGGCTGAGGGCCCTCATTCACAAGCACTGGCCACGGGTTAGCGGGGGCTAAGGGCCCTCATTCACAAGCACCGACCGTGGGTTAGCGGGGGCTGAGGGCCCTCATTCACAAGCACTGGCCGTGGGTTAGCGGGGGCTGAGGGCCCTCATTCACAAGCACTGGCCGTGGGTTAGCGGGGGCTGAGGGCCCTCATTCACCATCACTGGCCGTGGGTTAGCGGGGCCCCCATTCACCAGCACCGGCCGTGGGTTAGCGGGGCCTGAGAACACCCTGAGAGGATCAGCAGGACTCGCTTCTCCAGAGGCTTGGCACAGGTACGATCAGCGACCTAAAAATAGTCAGACTTCTCATTCTGCTCTCCCTTTCTCTCATTCTGCTTTTCTCATCAGCGCTACAGTTCAACGGTCCCTCTTTCTGGCCTTTGGAAGGAGAGTTTGAGCAGCGGTACCTGCAGAAACATGAGAACGGCAGTTCTACGAGAGTCATTGTTTTCCGCACATCTGCAGAAGCAGTCAGCGCACCGGCCGTGTTTCGAGACGCATGCGACGAGCGCCGAACCGTTTCCCATGATGCAACTCAAGCTGTTTGTATGCTCCAAAAAATAGCATTCATTTACTCAATAGAAAAATGTTTTTAAAATATATAAATATACATCTTACTATGAAGTTGTTATGTGATGATATGCTTCTGTAAAAGAATTGAAATACTACACTACTCATATTATCTTTTTCTTTTGTCAGCTTCTACATCTACAGGGAAAATATTTTTTATATGATCAATTTTTTGGGTTATTTTGCTTTCTTAACATGTCTTCTTTCAGACTAGTGGATCAAAAAAACCAAAATACACATTTACACTATTTTCATCTGTAGATTTCAATTGCAATACATATCTTTCAAGGTTGTGAGATTTTTTCTTCCATTTTTTCCTATCTATATGATCCTGAAGGGTTTTACTGAGGGCTTTGTTCATGCTCGCCTCATTTATAGAGCATTTTAGTCCTAAAAATATTGGATGTTGAAAGTATTTTCTAATTTATGGAGTGATAAAAAAAAGAATCTAAAATTCCTTCAGTAAAAACCTTCAACCCTAAAATGTCGCTAAAACGAATCAAACCAATGTTCAGATTTCCATTCTGGATATTTATGCAAATGAGTGAATATTTCATTAGAAAATCCCTCATTTGCATATTCTAACATAACATTTCAGAAAACTTTTAATATCATATTTGTCGATGCGCTGTGGTTAATATTAGTTAAAACTTGCTTTAAATCAGAGTTTTGTGATTCATCTCGGTTCAAGGTTTTGAACTCTGTATTTAAAGGATTTTCTAAAATGCCTATGGAGCAAATAAATGGGAAAAAACACTTCCAATGCAGCTGAAAAAGTGGGAATCTACCATTGCGCCCTATACGCATCCTGACGCAGAGCCTCTGACGCTTCCCATGCACAGTTTTATTATTCTAGCAGATAATGAAGCACATTTGGCCTGGCATCGATATGCAGGGCACAGACTGCCGGATCCCCACAGACGTAATGATACTAGAGAATGACACGCTCTTGAAACCCCATCAAGGAGGTCACTTTCACTGCTATAAATGTTCAATTCCAACAAGTCACGACCAATCTTGTATATTCACTGTAATTAAACATTCAATTCCAGAAGGAGGGCAGCAGTCAAATCCCTTAACAAATGACTTAGCCGCAATCAAACTAGCATGCTAGCACTGCGTGAAGGAAAGGAAGGACGGTTCTGTGGTATTACCATGGTGTTTTAGTGTTTTTACTCTAATTATCTAATCTAATTATTATATTGATGGTAATACTATGGTATTCTTTGAAACTCAAGCTACGAACTATTAAGTACAGTGAAGCTAACATTTTACAAAGGTAGCTAGCAACACTACAACCCACTAAAATAAAACACCACCCAAATTTATCAGTGCAAAAACATCAGTAAACATCAACACAACAATCTTTAATTAAATATTTCACTACAAAATATAATCCACTGATAGTTACAGGCACAGAAATAAGCGCAAATTCAAATGATTCGGTGAATAATGTTTTGGAACCGGTTCATTAAGATGCACTTTCTCAATAAGCTGTCCGGCTGAAATAAATCCTCAATTCACTCAAAACTGTTATGCTATCCGCTAGTTGTAACTTGTAAGCCAGTTCAAGATAGTCGGAAAAGCTACACACCACAAAAATATATTTTTGTCTTGTTTTCTAAATATCTAAACTTTCTTAAACCAAGATACATTTACTTGAGAAGCAAAATGACAACATATTAAGGCTTGTTTTCTGAAAAATTTATCAAAATTTAGGTTTAGTTTAGGTCAAAGTTTAGGCCTACTTAAAAAAAGGAAAATATGTCTGTCAAATATGTCAAATAAAGGGAAAATAATATTATTTTCTTAGCCTAATGACAGATATTTTTCTGGTTTTAAGCATGAACTCACTTAATTGTGATAATATTTGTAATGCTTAAAACAAGAAGAATTTTTTTAAAGGAAAAACGATTATTTAACTAAAAAATGAACTATTTAAGCATAAACTCAAGTATTTATTTTTAAACCAACTTAAAGTCATTTTACTTCTCAGTTAAATGTATGTGGAGTTTATAATATTTTACATTTTTATAATGTACTAAGCAAGAAAAGTAAGAAAATGTAAGTACAATCATGTAAACACTACAGTATATGAATATATGGTAATAATACAGTCAGGGCAAACAGTCTTAAGCTGTGTCTGAAATCGCTCCCTATCCACTATATAGTGCACTATATATGGATAGTGAACAAGTGAGTGGTTTCAGTGTCTTGTTTTGCTGGAGTGTGGCGCTGCAGGCCTTCATCTAACAACTGGTGTTTCTGCAGAGGATTGTCTTTCTTCTATAAGTCCCACAGCTTTCCTCTCGCACCCGCAGCCTGGCTCCCGTTAGCCTCGAGCCGCAAGCACAGCTCCACCCTTACCCACAAACAGAACGAGTAAATATCGCTCCTCTGACTCCTAAAATGTCCACAGACCCTTAATTATATGCCCACCTCTTTCCCAGCATTCCCTGCGTGTCGGCAGTCCTTTAATGCGGCCCGTATTTAATGGCTCGGTTTGAATTTCCACCGTGGACTGGATCCCAGAGGGAGACGTGAAGTCTGACTGCTATGGCAACAGAACTGATATGTTTACCTGCCGTATTGACGGACGTATCAAGTCACACGATCAGTCCTCGACGGCTGCTATTCACTGTAGCCACAGACGCTAGCTTAAACACCGCACTGATAGGACTGTTGACACACACATGGTAATGTTGACAGATGTTCTTTAGAGTCAGAGCAGTGTACGGCAACCTGAACTCTTCATGTGAGGTCTGACGCTCACGAGGCTTTAACTCACAACAATATTTTAGGTTCAAAACATTCAAGTGCGGCATAATTATCATAGCATAATCGATTAGCACAGAGAATAATTTCAATTCATCGGCTTAAAGAAAAATAAAAAGCACACTGGGCCTTATTGATGAAACACAAGCAGTTCAGAAGTCTGTCATAAACATAAACTGTTGATTTATACAACTTAGCTAAAGCTAAAAACAGCTCACAAAAAACATTTTACCTTAAAAAACGTACCTTAGCCTCATTTTGTGAGGCATTGAAGAGCATTACTGTAAATTAGAGATGCACCGATACTACATTTTTCCGCCAATTTCTTAAGGAAAAAAAATCTCTCCAAATTAATTCAGTAAGCTATACAGAGAACCCTCTCATTTGGTACATAACTGTAATATTAGAGGTTAAAATTAACAACAGAACCCAAACTATTACATTCAGATACATACAGCGATCTGTCATGTCACATTTAAGAGAATCAAAACGCCATTTATTGTTTGATTTTCGTGATCAAATGGACAGAATTTGAAAGCTGAGACTGTGTTTCTTATCAAAAGTAACGAAGCACAAAGCTTTTTGCGATTATTGAATGGGAGACGCTTCAAATGATGTTTGGTGTGGGGAAAACCCGGACATGGCAACCCTGGCTTGAACTACGAGTGACTCACAGGGTCAAATAGAGCTTGCTTTAACGTAGCCCTTTTCCCCCCTATTTTAGCTATTTATAGGTTTCTCTACATATTACAAAATTTCAGAAAAAGGTACAATTTAAAGGTGAACTAAGTAACTTTTACAGCAGCACTCAGTAGGAATTCCGTTTTTGTCAAACAGTGACCCCTAGAGTCGCTGTGGAGTACTTGTACTGTCGTGAACAGCACTCACGCAGAGATGGCTCGCACTCACGGCCGGATCCCCTCCCCCTGTACACCGGTACCTGTTCAGTAGGATGGATGCTGTAACGAGTGGAAATAAGGTATGGCCCCTTTAAGAGCTGCGCGCGCCCAACACCACATGTATACGGCGCCGGGTTATTTCTGTTTGATGCTCATTTTATCAGAACTGTTTTTTTGCCGTAAAGCAATTCGTTACCTCGCGAGACCTGATATCACACGATACTTCCTAACACTGAGGGCGGCGGCTCGCCGGCCCGAAGCTGCAAGGGTGGTTTTGCGGCTCACAGGCACCAGGGGGGTGCGAGGCGACCACCATTCAACACGAAATCAGTAATATAAACATTACAATGACTTCAAAGCTGTTCGGTTAAGGCTAAAAAAGTTACTTACCGTAATTCCTCAAATAAAGACCGGTATTCAAATAAACGCCGGGCCTCTGATAGTGGCCGGGGGCGTGGTCAACGCGGACAAATAAAGGCCGGTCTCAAATTAAGGCCGGGGAAAAATGAGTGTACACTCAAAGACGGACTCGCTCAGCGGTTGTCATATCACAACTATTCAGTGTTTTTAACCACATGTTTATTTTAGGTTTCAGACATTTAAATAGATATGATTTATAGCAAAACAATACATTTATAGTTTGTAAAATACACAATGGTGTCTATGGAAGCAGCAATAACAATCCATTCAAATATATTTGGCGACGTGTTTTATTCATATCAGATACACAGTGTAAGTATCTATAAAGTTTACTCTATTCTTCTCCCAGTTCACCGGCCACTTACTTTCATGTATTTCGGGAGAAACTGAAGAATTCACGCGCTGTAACGTAACAAATCCAACAGACAGGAATCTCTGAACTGCGGTGCCCATCTCACGTTACAGATCAAGATAATTTATAAAGGGTTTTAAACGACAAAACAAACTCACTTACACGGATTTGAGAGTCAGAATAGAAGATAGTTGATGACATGGTAAGCAAGTTTGTTAATATTTAGAAATAAAAGCGCTACATCTGTCATACAGCGCTATTTTGGCTGTGGTGAACACGTGCCAAGCATGACGCGTCACCATGGAAACTTGGCTGGCGGGCGGGCGGGGATCGCGAATTAGAAATAAAGGCCTGCCTCTAATAAAAGCCTGCTTCAAATAAAAGCCGGCTACCATCTGCAGTTCAGGTAAATAAAGGCCCCGGTCTTTATTTGAGGAATTACGGTAGTTCACCTTTAACCGAACAGCTTTGGAGTCATTGTAATGTTTTTATTACTGATTTCGTGTTTTCTGATAAAATGAGCATCAAACAGAAATAACCCGGCGCCGTATACATGTGGTGTTGGGCGCGCGCAGCTCTTAAAGGGGCCATACCTTATTTCCACTCGTTACAGTGTCCATCCTACTGAACAGGTACCGGTGTACAGGGGGAGGGGATCCGGCCGTGAGTGCAGAGCCATCTCTGCGTGAGTGCTATTCACGACAGTACAAGTGCTCCACAGCGACTCTAGGGGTCACTGTTTGACAAAAACGGAATTCCTACTTAGTGCTGCTTTAACATATGTAGAAAAAAAAAAGAAGTCAGAAGACAGGCAGGGAGCCAAGACATACCCAATATAAAAGGAACAATTATTGACCCCAAATAAAAATGTACAGATATCCCCAATAAAGAAACAAATTTACAATAAAATATATATTGTTAATGCGTTATTGTCACATAGACAGCCCTTAATTAAACACAAGAGATTTTCTTCACACAGTATGAGATACAGTCTGAACGTTCTTCCCCAACGTTTGATTGACAGGATAAAATCAGCCATGGTCATCAGCCGATGGTCGATATTGAAAAATAACTGCTTTTATTGGCCGATATATTGGTTCATCCCCTGCTTTAAAAGTTTTTGGATGAGTCAAAATAATTTTCTGTGGCAATTCACACCAATGCTGTCATCATTCCTATAGCCATTCGTCCTTCCTACATTTCAGAGCTGAGAAAGAGCATGGGAAATCAGTGAAAAAACACACTGTTGGAAAGGCCAGAACTGTTTTGGGATTCAGCAAAGTCCAGCGGCGTTTGAAGTTCAGGGCTGGCCGGGGCTCGGCACTCTTGCACCTGTGCTTTAGGGGCCACGGGAACCCGCTGAGCTCACACTTAACCGGTCCCTGTCCGGGGACACTGGCCTTTTTAAAGATCTGAGCTCGGACAACATGAAAGGGAAGCCCTCTCTCTGCAGAGATATCCCTAGAGCGGGAGGAGACAATGGGAGAGAGACAGAAACAGAAAACAGAATAAAAGAAAATAGAGGGAGAGGATGGGGCTTATATTACTCGCCTGCAGATGCTATCATAAAAAGAAAAAACATTTTTACATGTTTCAAAGTAAATGTGAGTACTGTTCGCCTGTACAAATGGTGCTACCACAATGCTGCTGTTGCTATGGTGTTCTAAGGGTTTTTTAGGGCACTGCTATTCGGTTGCTAGGGTGCTCAGGGATTTTTTTTAGGTCATTGCTATTGTGATCTGATTGCTTATGGTAGCTACTATGATAGGGCATTGCTAGGTTGTCACTCGAGTGTTCAGAGTGCATACGGTTACTACTATGATCTTCTAGGTGGTTCCTAGGGTGTTGCTAGATGTCGTTAGGGTGTTCGTCGTCATTGCTATGCAGTTGCTAAGGTGTTCAGAGTAATTTAGCTTGTTGCTATGGTGATCTGAGTACGTATATGGTATATGGTTGCTACTATGATATTCTAGGGTGTTTCTAGGTGGTCGCTTAGGTGTTCTGGGTGCATACAGTTACCACTATGATGTTCTAGATGGTTTCTAGGGTGTTGCTAGATGGTCGTTAGGGTGTTCAGAGTGAATACAGTTACTACTATGATGTTCTAGATGGTTTCTACGGTGTTGCTAGATGGTCGTTAGGGTGTTGTTTTTCAATGTGTTTCTATGTGGTTGGTAAAGGGCATTGGGTTGTTTCCATAGTGTTTCTAAGGCATTCTGAGTTGTTTTAATGCATTGCTAGGCCATTCTGAATGCATATGTTTGCTACTTCGAGGGCATTGCTAAGGGGTTTCCAGGGCGTTGCTAAGGCATTCCAAGGTGTATGCAGTTGCTAGGGTGTCCCGAGTGCTTTAGCTTGTTGCTATGCAGTTGCTAGGGTGTTCTTAGTGCTACATGGTTGTGATGTTCAAGGTGGTTTCCAATGTATTCCTAGGTCACTATGTTGTGACTTTTCAGTGTTTCTATGTGGTTGGTAAAGGGCTGTTTCCAGGGTCTAATGCATTCTGAGTTATTTTTAATACATTGCTATGCAGTTGCTAGGGTGTTTAGAGCTTTTCAGTGCTATGTGGTTACTAGGGTACTCTATATAGCTGATAGGTGGTCACTAGGGTACTCTATATAGCTGATAGGTGGTCACTAGGGTACTCTATATAGCTGATAGGTGGTCACTAGGGTACTCTATATAGCTGATAGGTGGTCACTAGGGTACTCTATATAGCTGATAGGTGGTCACTAGGGTACTCTATATAGCTGATAGGTGGTCACTAGGGTGTTCTAAGTGGTTTTTGAGTATGTTGCTATGTGATTGCTAGGATGTTCTGGCTGGTTGCTAGGGTTTTCTGGGTGGTTGGAAGCTGGGTGCTTAAAACCCAAGTAAAGAAAGACCTGTAATATAAATGGGACTGAACCTTAATACTTAGTATTAGAAGTTTGTTCTAACATCAAGTCTGAGCAACAGTCCTAGTAATGCTGGACTTAACGAGAAGGGTGGAAACATTAGAGCTGAAAATGGAATCAAATAAACGGAGCAATCGAGAGACAGCATGGGACTTATATTACTCGTCTGCAGATGCTATCATAGCAGAAAAATCTACAAAGTGATTTCCATGAAATTAGCAAGCTGAAACATATCTCCGGGCTCTAACCAGACTCTGCTCCCTATCACAGACTACAGTTGAATCAAATTGAAATGACAAGACCCGTCTCGATTGGTGTCTGGTGAAACAAGACAGACCGTTAAGAAAAGTAAACCTCACGGAAAATGTTTCATAACACAGCTGCCAGTTCGATTAAGTTAAATTTGCAGCATGTAAGATAGCTATAATAGTGAACTTCCTCTGCAGTTACGTAAATAATTGCGCTGAACTCTGGTCTTAAGAGAGTATGAGAGTGTTTGAAAAACACCCAAACTACAGTGTGTATGTGAGCTCGTTCCCCATTAAATCATGTTCTGCAAAAGTCAGGCTCTGCTCTACATTCATGGAGGGAAAAACTGGGACACCTACAGTGCTATCTGAGCAGACTTAGCGCAAAGCATGCTGGGTAATCGAGACAACAGCAGCCTGAAATGAGTCCGTCTTAAACAGGACAAAGGTACCGGCTGTGTATTAATGAGGTCACTACACTATTCTGCCATTTTGAAGTCCACTTATAAAGATTTCGGTAACACTTTACTTTTAACTACCTTAGTTAACATGAATTAAGAATGAACAATACTTCTAAAGCATTTATTAATCTTAGTTAATTTTAATCTCATCATTTACTAATACATTATTAAAATCAAAGGTTGTATTTGTTAACATTAGTTAATGCACTGTGAACTAACGTGAACAAACAATGAACAGCTGTGTTTTTATTAACTAACATTAACAAAGATTAATAAATACTGAAACAAATGTATTGCTCATTGTTAGTTCATGTTAGTTAATACATCAATGTTACCTAATGAACCTTATTGTAAAATGTTACCAAGATTTCTTGCACGATTGGGTTTATCATCGCCATTTCCCACCTTCTTATTCACTGCATCCCAGTTCACCTACTTATACTATGCCCTAAAAGTACAGTAAATACTGTTTTTGTGAAAAAAGTACATACTTTTGAGTGTGTAGCAGGAGATACTACTTTGTCATAAATGCGTCTTTAACAGTTAAATACACATTTACAGTTTTCCTGGACAGAAATAGTAGCACTTTCATGCGGAGACTCTCCTCGTGCGTTTGCATAATGACGCATTTAAAAGTGAATGACCAAATGTATCTTTATAAAAGTATACAATGCTGTTGCAGATGAAATATAATGTGGATAACATTGAATAAATATATTTTCGTCAGCTTAAAAACTGATTATTAAACCCCTCTCTATTTAACCGCTCGCATTATCCCGCCATGTTTGTAGTTTTTTAACACTAGTTTGTAGTTCTTATCAAATCGTGGATCAGGGCAATATTAGCCGTTTGAGTGTGCAACTGTGCATGCCATGGATCTGCACTTCGGATTACCGGATCTAGTTATATTTGGAATACTCTTTTCAACATTATGATTTGGGACACACTAATGCTACTATTTAGGACAGATAGTATGCGAATTGGGACGTAGCAATTGACTTAAACAAGCGGTTTATGATTTCTATATGTAAATAACATCTGTTATGATTGGCTAACCTTTGTGTATAAAGTGTCTGATTACTAAAAAGATGCTGATATGTAAATATGAATGTTCATATGTTAATGAGCTCATGTTTCTGATATCCATGGAACGCAACGAACAGCCTTGGTTCGGCAACTTTGCTTCCAATTCATTTTCTCCACAGGGATTTCAACAAAGAGTTCTGAGCCTTGAACTAAACCATCCAGAGACGAATCACAACATTACATACTCCGTATCAAAGGAAAAAATGCAATTAAAATGTCAAAGGTACAAGACTATGTGCTTAAATTTGGTTTAAGACTTTCATGATGCACTATGAATGGCATAATCCAATCAGCACCAACACAACACAACACAACTGCCATTCAATAGTTTAGGTTTGTTTAAAAAATAAATAAAAAAAAGTATGTTTGTTCAGCAAGGATGCAATAAATTGATCAAAAGTGACAGTAAAGACATCTCTAATTTTAAATAAACTCATCAAATAATCCTGAAATATGAAAATATAAAACATATTAAGCAGCACACCTGTTTTAAACATTGATATTAATCAGAAATGTTTCTTGAGCAGCAAATCATCATATTAGAGTGATTTCTGAAGGATCATGCGACTCTTAAGACTGAAAATTCAGCTTTGATCACAGGAATAAATTACATTTTAACACAAATTCCAATAGAAAACAGTTTAAATTGTAATAATATTTCACTATTTTTACTGTATTTTTGATCAAATAAATGCGGCCTTGCTGAGCAGAAGAGACTTCTATATAAGTAGTGTGAGTAGCGTGTTCATTCTGAGCAATGCAACAATAAACAATGTAGTATCAGTACCTAATTTTCCATTTAATACTAAACACTGAACATTCGCACACTAGACGTCCAAGTACACAGTGTGCACTACATGGCTGGACTGTGGAGTTGTGCATTATGAACATTTCAGTTAATCTACATAGTTGTTTAAACTCTTATTATTTCAAAAGAGCAAGAACAATCTTTATAAGTCTCATCAGCGAGAGGTTTTAGCGAGGCTGCCATTTGTTTTAAGTGACTTTGTCATTTCTGAAAATCTCTTTACCAGGCGTCTAATATAAGATGAAAGCATACATCAATTTAGAGTCAGAGTTGAGATAAGAAAGCAGCGCTCTCCACCCTTCAGGGTCATCTCTGGGGACGCGCATGGAGATATCAATCAGTTCAAAGCAATATAAACGTGTTAGAATTGCATTGCACTTCTTTCATCTTCATTTCCTTCGGACCTGAATGTGTTCTGGGGAGAGACGGTGACCTTTTCATTTACAGACGCTCATGATATTTAACTCTGACACAAAATAAATGAACGTGATAACATAAGTTCCTTTCAAACATACAGTTTAGAAGTGTAGGATCTAGACAGCATCTCTGCTGGGAAGGCTGGGATATTATGACAAATCCACAGAAATATCCTCTCGAATGTCCGTTCGGAGAGTTCAGGATTTGGGAAATTGGGCAGAAATGCAGGTGCTGGGATTCTTAAGGGAAATCACAGTATTAGTCTGACATTTACTAGCCGTTCACGTAATCTTTCCAAACCGTTTTAAATGTCAACATAGTTCAGCCGTGGACGTGTTGTAAAATAGTTGAGAGATTGAATTAAAAACAAGGGAAGATGTCGGAGCAGCGGCCTGGCGGATCACGTCGAGCTGTGGTGCTCGAACAGACATTACGGGTTTGAATATATTATCACAATACGTTTTTCCATATCATTTTAAATTGATATATCACAATATTAATTTCATACCATTAATGGTGGAGAAAATGTATTCCACATAGGGTGACCAGAAGTCCCGAAAAATTCGGGACAGTCCCGAAATCTAAGCTGTTGTCCCGAATCCCGAAACCGGCCTTAATTGTCCCGAAAATTATACTAAAGCAAAATCTTGATAAATATTAAAAACTGTCCGTGGAAGTTAAGTCGTCCAGCCCCCTCAAGTTGCAGCAGCCGCGAGGACAGTGAATGTGCAGGCAGCCAGTCTAAACGCTCTTGACGCGCGAATGGATTCGTATAACTATACGCGGTAGGCGCGAATTTGACGCGCTATTCGCGTCTGGTGTGAACGCAGCATTAAAGGAGTGATTGATTTGGCGCGTCACTGTGTGCAAAAAAATACTTCGGCCGGATGTCTGATGTCGGGTTACACTAGGAGCAAATCATCTACACAATTATTTAGTTTTCCTATTTAATGACCACAATTTACTTGTAATAATA
This sequence comes from Rhinichthys klamathensis goyatoka, assembly GCF_029890125.1. Taxonomy (NCBI): domain Eukaryota; kingdom Metazoa; phylum Chordata; class Actinopteri; order Cypriniformes; family Leuciscidae; genus Rhinichthys; species Rhinichthys klamathensis. Next base: position 24,449 of record NW_026606726.1, on the reverse strand, counting down.
ATTTTGGCATAAGGCTTATTAGCGTTAGGCTATAGCCTGAAAGGTCTGATTTAGCCTACACACTGTTACAACAGTAACGCATTTTTTTTTCCACAATGACATTTGAGTTCATGATTTTAATGCTTTTTTTTTTTTTTTGTGGCAGACTGAAGACTAATGACAGACTGTTGATCTTTGAATAAAAAATCCCCCCCCCCCCCCCCCCCGTGTCCCGAATTTTAGCCAATCTCATCTGGTCACCCTAATTCCACATGTTTGTTGATTTCAAGTCACCATGAAATCGAAATGGACAATTCTTGTTTTTAATGGAATATTGTAGTATTTAATATAAATGATTTATCCCCCTCCCTCTTGCAGCATCTCTTTTCTGATGATGAGGGCGGGGAAACCTGTCAATCACATGAGATCAGCCAATAGCAAACCACAACCCAGTCAAAATCAAGCCCCGCCCTAGAGTAATATATTTGTTATAATTTCAAGTTAAACCTAAGAACATGCAGACTTTTAAAGGGATAGTTCAAATTAATTTTTGGTATGTTTTAGCTTACCTCAAGGGCATCCAAGATGTAGGTGTCTTTGTTTCCACAGAAGTTTCAATTTTGATATTTTTAGGTCAAACCGTTCTTGTCTGTCAGTCATATAATGCAGGTCTATGGTCTCCACCTCAAAGAGCATGCACAGAGAAGTCCAAATTAAACATGATTTAATGACTCGTAAATGTAAGTACACATTGATGGCCTAAGACACGAAACGAGCGGTTTGTGTGAGAAAACGAACAGTATTTATATCGTTTTTACCTCTTGGAAACACAGCCACGTCCGAGTGATCTGAGGGCTTCGGTCTGCGCAAGCGCCGGAAAGCGCCGGAAGTGATCTCTCGCGCGTGTACTTCACTCATACAATTTTTTTTTTTTTTTTTACGACGGTTTAAACATCCCGGATTAGCGCAAATTAGTACCATTTTAATTAGCCGTCTTACCTACAAATCTCTGTTCTGTGTAAACAATGAGTGACGTACACGCGCGAGAGATCACTTCTGGTGCTTTCCGGAAAAGACCGAAGCGCCGGCGCCCTCAGATCACTTGGACGTGGCTGTGTTTACAAGAGGTAAAAACGGTATAAATACTGTTCGTTTTCTCACACAAACCGCTCGTTTCGTGTCTTAGGCCATCAATGTGTACTTACATTTACGAGTCATTAAATCATGTTTAATTTGGACTTCTCTGTGCATGCTCTTTGAGGTGGTGACCATAGACCTGCATTATATGACTGACAGACAAGAACGGTTTGACCTAAAAATATCAAAATTGAAACTTCTGTGGAAACAAAGACACCTACATCTTGGATGCCCTTGAGGTAAGCTAAAACATACCAAAAATTAATTTCAAAGTGAACTATCCCTTTAAGTGGCATAAAATAGGTAAATCAATACATAAGTCAGGCAAAGCATCTACAGAAACATCGGTTTGTGGATGCTTTGCCTGACTTATGTTTTGATTTACCTATTTTATTTTTTAAATCTGCCTGTGTGTTTTTTGTTAAACCCACGTGAGTTGTGTGCTGATAATCTTGGCCAGGACGCTCTTGGAAAAGAGATTTTTAATCTCAATGTGCTTTCATTCCTGGTAAAATAAAGGTTATAATAATGTTCCTGATCCTCTAGAGATCTAATATCAAAAATTATTCAAATGTATACTATTGATATTGTGGATTTATTTTGTTCAATCATTGTTATCAATTTATGGCCAGGCCTAGTTTCAATCATAACAACGGTGCACCAAAGAGATGCTTGAGTTCGCAAAAACAAACTAATAAAAAAAAGCTGGGTGTGTTTGATGGCCATCTTGGTCCACCTCTCCGATTCGACAGTCATTACTGCGCTCCAGACGACGCCACTTTTAACCCATGCCCCAACGGGACGATCAAAATTAAATTTCATAGCTGGAAAAACGACATGCCGTAATTACATTACACAAAAGCCATTTTTAAAAGAGGAGGAGAAAAAAACCCCGCTCATCCTTGATTAACTGAAACACTATTCTAATCAGGTTTGCAGAAGAGGCCAATCCGCCCCTGCTCGAAGCCCTCGGGACACAGGATCAGGGTAATGAGAGGTGCCCGGGCCTTCAAATGAGATCATTCTGCTTCTAATTTCCCGAACAGGAGCGCGCTGGAAACGTGCACCTATTTACAGGAATGAATCGAGCATATCAATAAGCAATGAGCAACATCAACTACACGATTGGTTGGGAATGGAAGCTGCATCTCGAACACGGCATCTGTTCAGGAAAACAGTCTCGCTTGTAATGATGTGAAGACGCGCTGGGATTCGTCTGGCGGATGGGAAGTGTTCTCTGGGCAGACAAGTGTTCCTGCCATCCACACACACTCTCCGATTGTTTACCTGAGAGTTGAAGAGTCAGACAGACACAGAGATGCTTGTTTTCTGCGAGCCGGGGGAAGAAAGGCTGGTCACGGAGATGTTGGAAACAACTGATTTCATATCAGAGAGACTCTCAATAATGAGCCCAGATCATTTCAAGCCAAACCACAACACAACGCTCACATCTACTCGATGGACGGCATAGGAAAACTGTTAGCCAAAGGCTGATTCGTTTAGGGATGGTATAAGGAGGATTTGGTCGATTCTAGTTCAGTTTCAGATTTCACTAAACGACTGCCTAACGGAGCTGTTAATGATTGGTTTAGTCGTTTTGAGCGAGAAAGAAAACAACTATAATTTCATTCGCTACCACCAGAAGTTGTCAGGAAATATGAATCACTTTTTAGAATTGAATTAAGAATGCCATTTAAATTTGAATTCAATTGGAACTGAAATTGAATTAAGCAAAATTGTGGATGGATGGATGGATGGATGGATGGATGGATGGATGGATGGATGGATGGATGGATGGATGGATGGATGGATGGATGGATGGATGGATGGATGGATGGATGGATGGATGGATGGATGGATGGATGGATGGATGGATGGATGGATGGATGGATGGATGGATGGATGGATGGAAAGGGGCGGATGGAAAGGGGCGGATGGAAAGGGGCGGATGGATGGAAAGGGGCGGATGGATGGATGGGCGGATGGATGGGTGGCCGGATGGGTGGATGGATGGGTGGATGTGTGGATGGATGGGTGGCCGGATGGGTGGATGGATGGGTGGATGGATGGGTGGATGGATGGGTGATTGGATGGGTGGATTGGATAGATAGATAGATAGATAGATAGATAGATAGATAGATAGATAGATAGATAGATAGATAGATAGATAGATAGATAGATAGATAGATAGATAGATAGATAGATAGATAGATAGATAGATAGATAGATAGATAGATAGATAGATAGAGCAACACATCTCCAAACTTTCCTCCTGAATTAAATGTGCTTCAGTGTCTGCCACTGCCGTTTGCCACCAACTAATTTGGCTTGATCAGAAACACCTGGTCTCAACAAACAAAACAGTCTGTTGGCAAACTCAAACAAACCAGGACACACGGCGCATTCGTGCTCCCGAACCCCCGGAGAAGCATATGGTGCGGGCGAGCCAGTGAACATGTCATAAAGAGAGAGAGAGAGAGAGAGAGAGAGAGAGGCTGAACGAAACTCCGTCAGGCTCCATTGGTCTTCGCACGGCCCAATTTATCAGGAGCGCTCCCGTTAAAGGGCATCTCAGGCACGGAAAATCTAGTTCAGAGTTCAGTTGTTCAAGGCCATCGCTGTTTGAAAATGAAGCCGGCAGAAAGAGGCATGCTGGGAAATGCTAAGCGCAGCAGTCTCGCGCTATTATTCTGTGATGTTGAACCTGACACATGACCTCACTAGTGCTGGAGGGGATGAGAGAACACTGGACAGATATGAAGAACATATTCCTATATCAAAGTTTACATTTAAAGCAACCTTCACCTTACATTTTTTAACCTTCATAATACATTTCCAAAACCCTTGTGATGGTGCATCGACTTACAATAGGTTAAATGACACGGGGTCTGTATCGCTTTTACTGGCACTACGTAACTTTGGGGTTCGGGTAGTAATCCGAGCACAAAAAGAGCAGCAACTAAACCAAGGTTCAAAACAGTATTTTAATGTTTGTGTGGAAACCGTGATACATCAAGGTTTTTTGATGAATAAAAAGTTCCAAAAGAACAGCATTTATTTGAAATAGAATTTTTTCTTACATTATAAATGTCTTTTTTCAATTTAATGTGTCCTTGATGTATAAAATCATTATTTATTTATTTTTGATCTTACCCCAAATGTTTGAATGGTATAACAGTTCCCACAGGAATATGAAGCAGCACAACTGTTTTCAACATTGATAATAATCAGAAATATTTCTTGAGCATCAAATCATCATATTAGAGTGATTTCTGAAGGATCATGTGACTCTGAAGACTGTAGTAATGATGCTGAAAATACAGCTTTGATCACAGGAATAAATTACATTTTACTATATATATAGTTATTTTAGATTGTAATAATATTTCACAATATTACAGATTTTACTGTATTTTTGATTAAATAAATGCAGCCTTAGTGAGCAAAAACGTTAAACAATCGTAATTAACTTTTTTTGACATGTATAGTTACATATACAGTAAAGTGTGTGTGTGTGTGTGTGTGTGTGTGTGTGTGTGTGTGTGTGTGTGTGTGTGTGTGTGTCTACTAAACTATATTTTGAGGATAAATTTGTACCCAGAAGTGACCAAACCCTGACAAAATCTCCCAAAACTCCCTTTAGGGATGTCCTCATTTGTAAATCTGGTATAAAAATAAAGTAATTAAAGTTTTTTTGAAAATGTAAGAGTGCAGAAAGTGTTGTGTGAAGGGCAGGTTTAGGGGTCGGGTTAGTGTAAGAGGAGAGAATATACAGTTTGTACAGTATAAAAACCATTACATCTATGGAATGTCCGCATTTAGATAGCTAAGTAAACATGAGTGTGTGTGCGTGTGTGTGTGTGTGTGTTCCTCAAGTATGGAACATTCCGGGATAGAGTGAGAAATCCTATTGCAGTGTTTCCTACAGGGACGCTGTCTCTCGGATGCCCATATGTATTTGTGGCAGCAAACATTTCTCTGGCACTCTCTTCACCTCCCTCTCCCGCACACTTTTTCCCATCCCGTCATTTTTCACAGCTCCTCTGAGACAGGATTTATACGCATTGCTAAGCATCTGTGTGTGTGTGGGTGTGTGTATGGATGGAACGTGCTGGTGTATGTGGACTGCAGGGGGCTTCCAGTGTAATTTCTGCCGACCGGTCCATCAGCTCTCAAATTAAAGCTCTCACACACACACACACCCTTCCCCCTCTATACTGGTGATGAGGACACGTCCTCTCTGAGTGGGCAAGTATTTTAAAAGAAAGTGATTTCTCCGACAAGCAATAGCACATATACGCTTCAGAACGTCACGACAGATCGGCTGCATCCGAAATCACACACTTATATGGTGGGCAAAAAACATTATGAGACAAAAGTAGTATGTCTGAATTCACAGTACTCATAAAAGTAGGCAGAAAGTACCTGGGTGACCTACTACTTCCAGTGAGATCGCAACGAAGCGACGCTACTGACGCTGGCAGGTCACATGACAATGACAACATGGCAGATGTAGTGCGTCCAGATTACATTCATAGTACACACATTCACACTATATAGGACATACTTTTTTAGCGTCCGCGAAGTAATTACTTATTAAAAATAAGTACCAACTCAAGAGAGTATGCGATTTTGGACGCAGCCATAGACTAGCATGTTTTTTTGGGTTTTTTTTTAATCCTCCACAGTGGGTTTCGTCACATCTGTGGCGTTGACCAATAGGAGAATAACAGAGAAAATATTGTGTTATCTAAATCCAGCATAAACGAAAGAGACTTTTGCTTAAAGGGCTCAAAAGAGGGGGTTTTTTTGTTCAAAACATATCACAAATGTAATATAATAATTATTATAATAAATATCATACATATGAGATCTCCAATCGTGCTCAGATTTTATCAAGATACCAAAGTCTGCAATCAAAACTCAGATATTTCAATAATTTCTCGATTGTTTTGAGCACCGTGATTGAATAACGAGCAAACTGAGATGTTATCTTAAGACTTCTCAGATTTATATTTTACTAAAGACCCCAGCAATCTCACATGATCTCAACAACGTATCAAACTGTGCTCAGGTTTGAGAGGACTCAACAATATCCCAAGGCTATACTCATGAATCTCAGATTCATCTATAGGAAAAAGAAAAGCGTAATCTCACATGATTCAGAAGAAATCTCAGCAATGTCTCAAACTAGGCCTATACCATTGTAATTCTCCTCAGGAATTAGCATAAACATCTGAAACAAAGCTGAAACAAAACTGAGCTCTGAAAGAGCAACAGTCAAATGATTCATTGAACGGTTTATGTGATAAATATTGTTGTTTGACACCGATTCTGTAAAGAAACATGGCACCACAGTAAATCTATTACGAGCCTCTGGAAAAGGTGTGCTAGTGTGAGTCTCAAGACTGAAACGCTCAAACGTCCAAATCCAGCACAGTTTACGCAACTTTATAAACAAGGACAATAAACTAATGATTTTTCCTGGGACAAATACAGACAAACTCTGATTGGAGAACAAGCATGTGATGTTGTAATATCTCTTGAGACCCAAAAACACACTGAATTTCTCAAGCTTAATATCACATGACTATTTCCCGCTGTCCAGCGTGTGACACACAGAAATAGAGCGATTCACACTTTTGTGACAGAGGTGTTGAAAATCTAAATGACTGTATTCTCATGTGCCGGTCCACACGCCGCAGGAAGTGGCAGGTGCAGAGGGGCATTATGGGTATGATGGGTGCTGGGAATTGAAACCAATTACAGTAGCGGGTGTTGTGAAGTCTCTGCGAGCGCTGCCCCGTGGCCCTCCATTATTTCATCTGTTCACACACTCCAGAAGCAGAGCTGAGAGGGAAGCGAGACCGCTCTGGGTGTTCGTGCACTGCAAAAAATGTTCTTCCTACTCAAGTGTTTTTGTCTTGTTTCCCAGTACAAATATCCTTAAATCAAGATACATTTATTTGAGAAGCTAAATGTCCAAAGACTCTCTCTCCACCAGCATTTACTAAAAGAGTTGTCAGTCAGTGCCAGCATTTTTGATCATATTCTCAAAACTTTCATGGCCTCCAGAATATTTTGTTTGCATGAATAGTAAACATTCAATATATCAAAAGAAAGAACAGAGCTGCTGCTTTAAAAAAACAAAAAAAACATTGTTTTCTAGCTTCATGTATTCTTTTTTATCAACACTGTTGGTAAATTTCATGTAAAAGCAACATTTTGTATATTATATATTATATATTATTAATATAGCGTATTGCACAGAATCTTCTCATATCTGGCTTACTTGAACACACACGTCACTACGCAACAAATAACGGCGCGCTTGTTCACTTGCATTGAAGCAATAGCGAAGAGTAAAAAGCATTGGGTTAACAGAACAGACATTGTTAATTTCCAACATCCTACATTTTTGTAAATTTAATAATAATAATATGTATTGATCTGTGCACCTAAAACACATTTTTGGTGAAAAGCATGAGGAGGATGAAATAGATTTTTTTTTTTTTTAAATAAGACATGAAATGTATGAAATCCATATTTTATAATATATATTGTTATACAACTACATACTACTGTTACGTATATATATATATATATATATATATATATATATATATATATATATATATATGCGCTGTGAGTCGACTAGGTAATCTGGTGTATTTCTTTTTTTTTTTTGCGCTAGTAAAAGTTCAGAATGGCCGGTTACTTTATTTAGTAGCCAAATTGTCCGGTGAGTGAAAAAGTAAATTTCAAACCCTGCCTGTCAACCTTTAAGGCTTTACATGTTCTTGCACCTCTATATCTCTCAGACCTAAATTACCCCAGATAGCAAAATACATTCGGGCCAGTTCCGGTTAGATTCTCGCCTGCCGGAGACTTACGCCGCCTTCACACTGGCAGTTGAAATCAGCTCCGATACGGCTCCGAAACGACCGGAAGTCATTCATTTCCTATGGAGATTCGCAGACCGCATGCGAATCAAGGGGGTAATCCATCAGCCGGAAGTTGAAGCTGCCTCCGGGGGCCGCCATTGTAGCTGGCTATCACCTGCTGTTAGCATCCCATTGACTCCCATTCATTTTGGCGTCACTTTGGCAGCGAATAACTTTACATCTGAGGCGTCCAAAGACTCCATTTATCCATTATATTTAATTCTAAAGAAACACGACAAAGTATAAAAGGCTCCATTACCTTGTATCTTACGTTATGGTCCCGTAGAAGCCATTCTTGTAAAAATAGGCTAACGATTGCGTCATAACCACGGGAGGCTCTGTCGCACAGTAGAGACATTACCGTATAGACAGAAGTAGAAGCTCGTAGGCAATCGTTTACTGTCTATGAGGCAATCGGGTGGACATGGAGGCATAAAGTCAAGGGAGAAGCCCATAGATAGAGAGTTCATAAAAGCAACGGGACAAAATATTTCAACAACAGATTTGTTTCAGATTTCAATTCAGATTTGTACCGGCACAGCTACTAGAAGGTCAGAACGGTTGCTCACGTGACAACTACGTCGTCAAGCTCAGTTTGAGCCAGCGCAGAACGCTTGGCTATCAGGAAGTGAGTGCCCATGTTGGGCTTCAACTCTCTCCGTTGAAATCAACGGGGTCGCTGTGTCCATTTCTTTTACTGTCTATGATGCGAATGGGTCCGAAACGGGTCCGGCCGAGAGCGGTGCGAAGAAAATCGTGTCCGTTGGTCATCCGGATAAGTTCAAAAAATTTAACTCTTGCGAAAAGCTACGGACGGTTCCTATCCGACAATTCCAGCGGAAGTTAGCGTTGCTATGATACTGATAAACAAACCTGAATTCTTAACTTTTAATAAAATAAATAATGATTTTATAACGATAAGTTGTCATGTCATTTTTTTATTTTCATGATTTGCTAACGTTATTAGGGCAGTTAATACAATTAAATTGTAGGCAGACATCAAACTAAATGTGATATAGTGGTATAAATTATACCACTATGTCACATTTTTTTTTCCGACCTGACATGTCAACGTCCTGAGCAACTTTCCTCACGCAGCAGCCTTCCTATTAATATCTCTATAACCCTCATCAGAGAGATCATACAGAACTGACAGAATCAACCTTTCTAATCTCTCCGCCATTTTTGTTCTACCCGCTTCCGACGCTTTTCACTGTGTAGTACGACGTCCGCTGGGGGCGTATTGCGTATTACGGAGCTGATTTCAACTGCCAGTGTGAAGGCGGCGTTAAGACACTGAGTCCGAAATTCGTGTCACGTTAAAAAATAAATACGACCTCACGTTATGTCAATCACGCTTGCACACTGCCTCCGAAACTTTCGTCCGTC
>NW_026606726.1:0-10000 GCF_029890125.1 Rhinichthys klamathensis goyatoka | reverse complement strand
GTCTGTCAGTCATATAATGCAGGTCTATGGTCACCACCACAGCGCGTGTACGTCACTCATTGTTTACACAGAACAGAGATTGTAGGTAAGACGGCTAATTAAAAATGGTACTAATTTGCGCTTATCCGGGATGTTTAAACCGTCATAAAAAAAATAAAAAAAATAAAAAAAAAATGTATGAGTGACGTACACGCGCGAGAGATCACTTCCGGCGCTTTCCGGAAAAGACCGAAGCGCCCGCGCCCTCAGATCACTTGGACGTGGCTGTGTTTACAAGAGGTAAAAACGATATAAATACTGTTCGTTATCTCAAACAAACCGCTCGTTTCGTGTCTTAGGCCATCAATGTGTACTTACATTTACGAGTCATTAAATCATGTTTAATTTGGACTTCTCTGTGCATGCTCTTTGAGGTGGTGACCATAGACCTGCATTATATGACTGACAGACAAGAAACAAAGACACCTACATCTTGGATGCCCTTGAGGTAAGCTAAAACATACCAAAAATTAATTTCAAATTGAACTATCCCTTTAAAACTGCAGTGAACCAAAGACAGTCTCAAAAACACGGTTTGAAATCGCTGGTGTTTCTGACGTCACAAATGACCTTGTAACCAATCAGATCAACGTGTGATCGTCAACGAGTGGATCTCTGAGCTGAGTGAGTGGAGGCGGGGCTCATTTGCATATTCATAGAACCGCGTATACTAAATGGGGCAAGGGTGTCGAGTTACATTCAAGCTCATTTAAGGCATGAAGATTTTTTTTTTCAAGGAAAAAACATTTAAATATGTAATTTTGGTGATCAAATATGAGTTTTAAGGGATTAAATGATTGACTACAGGGGGACTTTAAATATCTTAATAGCGCTTGTGTTCTGTTGCGAGTTGGGAGAAAGCTGGGAGAAATGAGCCAATCTGGGAGGTGAAAAACCAGAATAGGAAGTTCATCTTGGTGTCAGCAGCTGAAAGATGAGAACCAGAGGGAAGGTATTCAAGGTTGCCTAAAAACTCCCCCCGCCGGCTCCTCAAAACGCAGCTAAGCGAGACACACAGCAAGTCTGGCCGTCTGATGCTGAGCCCATCGTGGAAAGCTGTAAATACGCTGGCAAATCATAAAGCCAGCAGGTGCGTTCACTGCCGACGGTTAATCATCCACCTGTCTCCCTTTCTCGCAGCGGGAGGCTCTTCAAAACACCTTCCTCATCAAGATCCTCACAGCGCTCCGGTTCCCTTACGCACACCCCGGAAACGCTCAGTCACATTCAGAAATCAGGGTGAATGTGGCCACATACCAACCGAACAGGTGTGGAAGACGATAGCATGTTTGTCATCGAGACTTCGCTGTGTTTGGATGCCGCGGGATACTCCGGTGATGGATATAATGGCGAGAGAACGATAGCCTCCCCGCAGAGATCTAATAAATAACGCAGGAATCAAATGGAGATAAGGTTTCTCAGCTCCCCAGAGGTTAAGAGCTGCTAAACGAGGTTTTAGCGCAGGAGTATCGCCTCCGATAAAGGTTAAGCCCACTTCAGTGAATCTGACGCTAAATCACATCAGACTGGAGTATCGGTTATTCAACCAAGAGAGAGGGAAAAATGGGATCTCTAGCTATTCAACAACCCGTTAACAATACTGACAGTGCATTTCATTTGTTAAAAAATAGCAGTATGCAAAGAATTGCAGGGTAATTTTATAAAAGGTTTGTAAAAATCACAGCAACTATTTTACTTCTAAAATGTGACCCATTTCTAAGTAAAAAATGATATTTGAAGAGAATAAAATGATTGATTAGACCACGAAACGCCGGCGTTACAAAACAAAACACAGCATGTGGTTGGAGGAAAGAACTTGAAAATGAAGACGGCTTTGTGATGTCATCTTGGTGATGTCATTTTTGTGATGTCATCTTTGTGGTCTGCACCGACTCAATCATATGATCAGCTCTGTGCTGTCGTGTCTCTGGACCGATTCGCGTGACACTAACGTGAAACCAGACTTCATTCGCCCCAATGGCAAGAATATTTACTAACACTGTCTGAATCGTTCCCTATCCCCTATATAGTGCACTATGTGCCGTTCACCACAAACAAGTGAGTGATTTCAGCCGCAGCTTCAGCGTCTATTTATAGTGTAGGGGGCGGAGCTTCAGATTCTAGAGAGCATTTGATTGGAGAGAACATCTGATGAGAAGCTGAAGTGCAGAGTGATGTCATCAAAAATCTTGATCCATATAGAGCCTAAGCCCCTCCCCTTCCGGTCGACCACCATGGGACCTTATTTCGGAAAAATATTGTATGGTAGTCAATGGCGAGAGACAACAAATATTTTGATCTCGTTTGAATTGTGCCCTGAATTACACATATGATGTTTGTCAATTTAAAAGATACATTTTAAAGTCAAGAAAGTTGCAGTTTGATGTAAAACTGTTGAGGTATAAGACTGTGAAATTAAGTAATTACAAAGACTACAAACCCCAAAGGCGCACATTTTCTCTCGATGAGTGAAGCTTACTTTACTGAAGCTAACCTTACTGAAGCTAACTTTACTGAAGATAACTTTACTGAAGCTAACTTTACTGAAGCTAACTTTACTGAAGATAACTTTACTGAAGATAACTTTACCGAAGATAACTTTACTGAAGCTGACTTTACTGAAGCTAACTTTAACTTTACTGAAGCTAACTTTACTGAAGCTAACTTTACTGAAGCTAACGTTACTGAAGCTAACTTTACTGAAGCTAACTTTACTGAAGCTAACTTTCCTGAAGCTAACTTTACTGAAGATAACTTTACTGAAGCTAACTTTACTGAAGCTAACTTTACTGAAGCTAACTTTACTGAAGCTAACTTTACTGAAGCTAACTCTACTGAAGCTAACTTTACTGAAGCTAACTTTACTGAAGCTAACTTTCCTGAAGCTAACTTTACTGAAGCTAACTTTACTGAAGCTAACTTTCCTGAAGCTAACTTTACTGAAGCTAACTTTACTGAAGCTAACTTTACTGAAGATAACTTTACTGAAGCTAACGTCTCTTATTGTTTCTATAGTCTTACGTTATAATCGTAACGTGACGCCGTCATGCCTGAGTGTTTTGTACCAGACTGCACACACACACCAGCAGCGGATCTCGCTCGTTGTTTCGCTTCCCGGGAGATGTCGTTCATTGAGCGATTTTCACATAAAACTAAATGTTGCTCTTCTGTTTCATGACAAACTGCGACTTTCTTGACTTTCATAATTATCTTTTAAATTGGCAAACATCATATGTGTAATTCAGGGCACAGTTCAGACGGAATAAAAAGATAAGTTGTCTCTCGCCATTGACTACCATACATATTTTTTCCGAAATAAGGTCCCGTGAGCCGGAAGCGGAGGGACTTCGGCTCTCTATTGGTGGAAGTGAAAGACTGTAAGTTTTGAATGCTTATATCTTATAAATGTGTTATAAAAGTTTTGGAGCACACGTATTCCTTATAGATAACAGTAAGGCTAACATATTCATACTAAAAGCCAAAAAACTTAGGTTCACTACACAATTCTGGGCTTGCTATTACCATCTTGCGGATTAAATAAATCCTCTGTAGTGTATCTTTAAACAAAACAGTTTATTTTGTATGTAAATCAATATTAACGTAATAACAATATATTTTTGATGTGCACTTTGAAATTCTTCTAATATGATGATTTGCTGCTCAAGAAACATTTCTGATTATTATTTGGGAAAACTATTCATGATATATATTTTTTGATGATCAAATGATCGAAATCATTTCACTTGATCAATTTAATGCATTCTTGCTGAAGAAAAACCATTCGTACTAATCCCAAACTATTGGCTAATACCTGTAATAAATACACTTGACTGACTTCTGACAACATTTGTGGTTTGAAAACAAAGCTGAAACATTCAAAACAACCCCAAATCATAAATACAACTATTACCTTAGATACAGTATCGATACAGACTTGCATCCAAAACCGAAACTATACATCTCAAGCAAACGCTTAGTTTCACTTAGTTGACAGCGCAGCACTAGATGGAACGAAAGCTGCCTAAAAATAAACCCCATTCAGCGAGCTTGAAGACTGAGCTCCTCGCTCATCACCAAAGCCCCAAAAAGCAGAAAACTTCTCCCAGGTTCTTGTCTTTCAACAAATTTCATCATCTCCAAATTATTCACGGCTAAATAAATATTATTTTCTATTTTTTTATTATTTAATTTACCTTTATTTTACCAGGAAATAGTCCCATTGAGATTCAGAATCTCTTTTTCAAGGGAGTCCTGGCCAAGACAGCAGAATAATAGTTCCATATTAAAAATTACATATACAAACATTAACAAAAACAAAACAAACAAGAAAAGAAAGTACATTTTGGCAATTTAACATACTCTCAACATAATCTCCAGCCGCTCTCAGTAACAGCACATGTGCATCTAGAACTCAAATAGTCCTTTATCCTCATTTTAAATTGTGTCATTGTCGGTAAACAGTCAAATTTGAGCTGATTTTGCAATTTATACCAGGAAAACGGTGCAAAAACTTTAAAGGCACTTTCACCGAAGACAGTTCGCGTTCGTGGGATTTCATACATGATTTGCCCATATGATCTAAAAATAACGCCTAAATGATTTAAAAAGCGTGTGTTTGAGAGAATTAGCGCTCGCGGGTCGGGTCCGCCGTCCTCCATAGGCCTGAATCAGCCGCCCTGACACGGAGAATAAGTGTCCTGTACATCTGCCCTGTAATAGATAACCACAGCCTCTCTCCCAGTCATTCTGAGTGAGTAATGGAGGGATGTTTAATCTGCTGAGGTAGTGATACCGGCAGAGCGAGCGAGAGCGCCGTAATCCTTGTAATCCACGGTAAACAAAGTCTTCCCCTCTACGAGTGTTATCAGCAGTGGTTCTGGGAAAATATAAAGTGCTTTTGAACATATTAGTGTAATCCAATCCGAAGCTGAGGAGCCCGAAAGGTCTTCGCAAACTCACACTGTGAGAAACAGAGCCGAATATGGGATTCATCTTCAGGGACTACACGAGACGGGAAACAGACCTGGTTTTTACTGTAAGTAAAAGACTATTACTATGAGAGTCTTAAAAGATGGAAGCTGAATTACAGCGCTATATATGTGTGTGTGTGTGTGTGTGCAGATAAACATCTTCGGGCCAGACGGTCTTAATACCGGAAAGATCCATGTAGGACAAACACTGGTAGTAAAACAAAGGCAGGAGGAGATATAAAAACAAGATCATATGGAAAGATAAAAGGAGGTTTAAATGTAAAAAAGACAGGAATTAATCTGAATCTACTTTAACATGGTACCAGGAGCTACAAACTTAGCACTGAAAGATGGTGTAGAGATGGCAAAGACGTCAAAATACCACAAGATACCAGCGGTTTGAGATTTCAACAAACCCAAACGCTAAAAACTAGACTTCAGTATGAGCTACAGACGTGAATTATTCACCAAATCACGCGTCTTGTTGAGTAAAAGTGATCAGGCTTGCAATAGTGGACAATAAAACAGTTTAAGCTGACTTTTTACGTTTGGGAGAGGAAAGATTGTTTTTGAAAGCCCACCAAGGCTACAGTAAAAATAGTGAAATATTATTGCAACTGTGTTCTACGTGAATACACGTCAAATGTAATTTATTCCTGTGATCAAACCTGTATTTTCAGCATCATTACTCCAGTCTTCAGTGTCACATGATCCTTCAGAAATCACTCTAATATGATGATCAAGAAACATTTATGATTATTATCAATGTTGAAAATTGATTTTTTGTGGAAACCGTGATTCTTTGATAAATAGAAAGTTCAAAAGAACAGCATTTATTTGAAATAGAATCTTTTGTAACATTACAAATGTCTTTACTGTCACTTTTGATCAATTTCTTTCCAAAAAAAAAAGAAAGAAAACAATCTTACTGACCCCAAACTTTTCAACGGTAGTGTGCTCAGCTAATGGCGGCACTGCAAAACCCTGTCGGAAATGTGTTGTGCCAACTCAGAGAAGAATGTGAGCAGTCGGCCAACTGTAAGTGTGACCGTGCCAAAACCTGTGCGATCCCGCCTGTCCAGAGCCCTGCAAGACCCTCGTCCATGCCAAAACAAACCTAACGACCAAACGATTATGGATTCATTCACATACACACTGACAATCGCCATTTTGCACCCCTAAACTGTTGCAGAAAAACCTCAAAAATCAGTTTTAGGAACACAACTCCCTGAATCAAAAGCGAATCAAATCTTCAAAAGGTTTCCACCCCAATCAAACACACTGATATAGCATTACAAGACTTCATAGAAGAGTTACACATGATTAGCTCATTCAAAATGAGTTCTGGCCTTTCCAAACTTGCGCTTCATGTCGTGAGTGTTTGTAGTCGAGTGAGGCCTGCGGTGCCTTTTGATTAACTGCAGCCTCTAACAATATGCCTCCAATAGAGGAGAAAAGTGGAGACCCTAATGAGCTCAATGTGATTCGACTCCCGCCGGTGAAGAGTGCCGAATACACTTTGTCTTCTATTGAGACCGAAATAATCAAGATCATGACTTTAAGTCGCCTATGAAGTGAGGGGCGACAGCAGAGACGCAAACGCCTGCGCAGAACCTGAAGTTTGTTTGCGGCGCGCGATCATACGCCGCTCTCCAGCTGCGTGTCGGGTTTTATCTTCCACGGAGGTCTTATTTATAAACCCTAAGAGGTGTTCGGCAGCTGTAGGAATGACTCACTCGCTAAACGTCACCATCGTCTGATTCACAAAAGACCCATTTAAGGCCCTTTAATCTAGGGAACACAACAATACGCAGAATACAATTACAGGCACAACGTGAACTAATCTAAATCTTCTCTTAAACAAAAGCAGAGGAATGTCATGGATTTATTACGTTTTGCTCAGAAGAACACGGAAAGGGAGGCAGGTTCCTGTGATCTGAGGATGTTTGCCCTCTAGTGGAGAAGAAGATGCAACTGCACGTTTTGGCTGGTGTTCAAAGGGCCCCAGGCAAAGGCACACTCAGCATTTACTTCATTCAAAACGCACATAAGACAGCAAAACAGCTCACGGATTCTGCCGGTGGCGTTTAGACCTGAAAAGCAATGAGATTCAAAGCATATGCAATGCCATAATAACCTTGTCACATCAGCAAAGCTTCAAAGACATTGAGCTTCTAGTAAAGTTAAGGACTGTGAGATGCCGTACATGCAGAAGTCAACTGATTCAATGTGAAAACAACACAGATCTGCATGACAGGACTTTAAGGTTAAGGTGAGTTTGCATTTGAGGACTTGCATTACCATCATCATCATAATCGCAAGTAAAATGGAGAATAAAATGCATTAAAAAGAGAGAAACCCCTGCATTGTAAATGCATGAGCATGGTGTGGATTTCTTCTGCATATAACCCACAGTCTAATCATCCATGTCTGAGCACAAACCCTCTACTTTGAGTTGATGCTGCATCGTTAAAACCCTCAAAAATTTCAACATCAAATACTCTTTCTGAGACCTCAAAGCACAACCTTCCAGATCGTGTTCATCCAGAGGTCTTCCCCTCATGATCTACTGCCAAACTTAACAATAAATCTGAGCTCGAGCTTACCTTCTTCCGGGGCTGCCATTTCATCATATTTGTAAAGCTAAAATGAACAGCATCAAAACATCACGATGGCAGAGAAGTGGGATTCAGGACGAGGACATAAAGTCACAGTGTCTCCGGACGGCAGATTCATGACGCTCTCCAGGCGCGCGAACGTGCGTAAAAGCGCAGAGCACTGGAGCCTCTAGTGTCCTCCTGATAATCCAACACGCGCAGGCTGGAGAAATCTGCTCGTCTTCGCTTCAACTGCTAGTTTATGTTCGTTTAAATGCGCGATTAAGATGATTAGGATCATATAAACCCAGAAGGGACACTTGGCACGCTATACGAGGAGGCATTCGCTCTCCATCGTGACAGCGGATGATGTGCCTCGCGCGGAAGAAAAGAGAAGAAAAACTTTCCGTTCTGATAAACGCTACACGGTTGTTCGCTCTAAACAGTCCGGTTTCCTTTAAGTGTCCGGGGGAGGTCGTTTAAACGTGCGCAAAAGCGTGAAAAGTTCTGCATAAAACGAATGTTGATGGAAAATAATCCCCGAAATAACTGTGGATCGAGATTCCAGAGATGATG
Source organism: Rhinichthys klamathensis goyatoka (assembly GCF_029890125.1). Taxonomy (NCBI): domain Eukaryota; kingdom Metazoa; phylum Chordata; class Actinopteri; order Cypriniformes; family Leuciscidae; genus Rhinichthys; species Rhinichthys klamathensis. The sequence continues at coordinate 1,818 of NW_026606726.1, read as the reverse complement.
CGTAATTCTATACATACACACGCACACACGCGCGCGCAAGAAAAAAACCCTCAAAGACGCGCATAAATAGACGGATCCAGTTGGAGAGAAGAAGACGAGGAGGAGGAGGAGTGGGAAAGAAAAACAGAAAAATCCTTGGAATTTGAGAGTTGGAAGGAGAAGGATATCCTCCGACAGCGCAGAACTGGAGCGCAGAACACTAATAACTTCCTTCCCCGCTGTTCCTCTGCGCGGAGAGAGAGAGGGAGAGAGAGAGAGAGAGAGGGAGGAGGACGGTGGAGGAGGAGAGGAGTCCGCGGGGTCATAGAGCCGCCGGATACACTACACACAAACACACACAAGCTCGCGCACACACGTTGTGATTTCATGTTTTATGGTGACTTTTAGAATATACAGTTTGTACAGTATAAAAATCATTATATTCTCTCTCCTTACACTAACTCTCCCCTAAACCTGCCCATCACACACAACTTTCTGTGTTCTTACATTTTCAAAATGCATCACTTAGTATGATTTATGAAGCTGTTTTCTCTCATGGGGACCAAAAAATGTAAGGCACACACACACTTTCTCTCTCTCTCTCTCTCTCACACACACTCACTCTCTCGCTCTCTCTCACAAACTCTCTCTCTCTCTCTCTCACACACACACACACACACACACACACACACGCTTTCATGTTTTATGGGGACTATCCATAGACATAATGATTTTTATACTGTACAATCTGTATATTCTCTCCTCTTACACTAACCCTGCCCATCACACAAAACTTTCTGTGTTCTTACATTTTCAAAAAACATCACTTAGTATGATTTATGAAGCTGTTTTCCTCATGGGGACCAAAAAAATGTCCCCACAAGGACAAGGATTTCGGATACTCCCATCTTTGTGAGAACATTTTGTCCCCATAATGTAAGGTTTACCAACACACACACACACACACACACACACACACAGGATTTATTAAGCCCACTGCTGCACAAAGAGGATAAAAGTACTCGAGCACAAACCTTTATACGCTCAAAACCCCAAACTGTCCATTCAAGACATTGGATAAAACATCCCTTCAGAAAAAAAGAGGAGATTTATATTTGAGAAAAGGGCTTGTAGGGCAACAAAAAATGTTTTAGGTTTAATGAGTACTGTAATATTTTCAATATACTGTAAAAATCGTACAAATACATAGTTACACTAACACTTTACAACAACATAACAAGTATTATGATAATGATCAAATCAATAAAAACTGTGGGCGACTCACAATAACTGACAAAAACTTTCATGCTTATAGTGTTATTAAGAAACATTATAAAATATAATACATAACAGATCATTAGTTCATGAACATTCAAATACTGTATATACAAAATTAAAGCTGGGTGACATTTCTAATCTAAATGTACATTAGCTAATGATCTGTTAAGAATTATATAATGTGATGATGTTTTGTTAATGTCTTATTAATGAAAATGATTATAAAACACCCTCAAACAAACATACAGTATCGCCAGAGTTGTGTGATTAATGAATGTGGTTTATATAAAGGAATCACATTACAGTTCGTATACTGTAAATGGCAGTGAGTGATTTGCATCAAAATGCATTAATTGTGTGCAGTGCATTTACACTCGAGGATTATGGACTTATGAAGTCCTAAACTCCAGCCTGGGCCAATGTGTGTTTTATGAAAAGCAAAATCAATAACTGCATTCCCTGCTGAAAAATAGCTGAGTGTAACGTGACACCCTGTTCTGTCCATCGGCGGCCATCTTTAGAGATTCATCCTCTGCTTGTTTACCTAAGGGTGTTTCGCTT
>NW_026606725.1:12500-44057 GCF_029890125.1 Rhinichthys klamathensis goyatoka | reverse complement strand
GCCCTCGGGATCATGAGGCTCTCCGGCCCTCGGGATCATGAGGCTCTCCGGCCCTCGGGATCATGAGGCTCTCCGGCCCTCGGGATCATGAGGCTCTCCGGCCCTCGGGATCATGAGGCTCTCCGGCCCTCGGGATCATGAGGCTCTCCGGCCCTCGGGATCATGAGGCTCTCCGGCCCTCGGGATCATGAGGCTCTCCGGCCCTCGGGATCATGAGCCTCTCCGGCCCTCGGGATCATGAGGCTCTCCGGCCCTCGGGATCATGAGGCTCTCCGGCCCTCGGGATCATGAGGCTCTCCGGCCCTCGGGATCATGAGGCTCTGCTCTCCGGCCCTCGGGATCATGAGGCTCTCCGGCCCTCGGGATCATGAGGCTCTCCGGCCCTCGGGATCATGAGGCTCTCCGGCCCTCGGGATCATGAGGCTCTCCGGCCCTCGGGATCATGAGGCTCTCCGGCCCTCGGGATCATGAGGCTCTCCGGCCCTCGGGATCATGAGGCTCTCCGGCCCTCGGGATCATGAGCCTCTCCGGCCCTCGGGATCATGAGGCTCTCCGGCCCTCGGGATCATGAGGCTCTCCGGCCCTCGGGATCATGAGGCTCTCCGGCCCTCGGGATCATGAGGCTCTCCGGCCCTCGGGATCATGAGGCTCTCCGGCCCTCGGGATCATGAGGCTCTCCGGCCCTCGGGATCATGAGGCTCTCCGGCCCGGCCCTCGGGATCATGAGGCTCTCCGGCCCTCGGGATCATGAGGCTCTCCGGCCCTCGGCTCCGGCTTCGCGCTCGTGTGCCGCTGATCTCGCACTCATACACTAATATTAACCCTCTGGGGTCGGCGGTCTCGCCGGCGATACCAGCTCACTTTTTTCCTTATCAGTGCAAAAGAGACTCAAATTACTCTGTTGATTTTGATCTTACATATAAGTGTTGTACATCATTCGATCCTGTTAAGTTTTGTGGAACCTCACAATAAAAACAAAGTGTTGTGCTTTTCGCCTAATAAAGAAAAATAAACATGATGCGCGTTCTGCGTTCTCTCTGTCAGTGAAGTCCATTCTGAAACGCGTCCGAAAAATGAACTGTAACTCTGCAAATACTCAGTCAAACAGTTATACAGGCATGAAGCCTGAATTATCTTCTTTTAAATGAAGTAATTTATATAAAAAACTAATTTTCTCATTTTATGTAATCTGTACGAAAAGAGAGAGATGATAGTCGTTCTCGTCTCAGGTCATTAAAGTTAATTTGACCACGCCCACGGAGCGCGCGCTCTATTCAAACACAAATGCTCTGAGGCGATCCACGCCCACATCAGCTGGATAACCCACCGAAAGAGACTCAGATTTACGACGCTGTGAGGAATAGTACTATCTTAATAATAATCCTGGAAAAAATTACCTCAGAAGTGCAGGTAGTTTCATTTGGAGGAGCAACGGATCCAGCTGAGGAATAGGTACATTCTTTATTTTCAAGTGCTTTGTTCTAATCGCGATATGAAATAGTGTCTGTAAACAAAAAGACTGTTTGAGTATGAATCGCGTTTTTGTGTGTGAATGAATGAACAGCTTTTACCTAACTATATTCCAATACTGAGATGAGTAAAAATCGACTGAAATATGTTGAAATAAAATATTTTTGTATAAGCAACGTATTAAACTGCAAATTAACATTTATATGTCGTAATCATAAAAACGATATGTTACATATGAAAGACAAGATGTCGTTTTTTACTGTAAAATACTGCCACATCAAATAAGCTTGTTTGCTAAGATGTTATTATAGTGTTTGTTCGATTGTAGGCTATATTCAAACTAATTAATCCGCAACTGTGAAATATGTATGATAAAATGTCTACTTTAGTATATACAAAGAAAGATTACATTTGAAATATAGTTAATTTTAATTGTTGTTGTAATTGTAACCTTTTTATTAAAATAGCAAAAATATATGTAGGCTACATATAAATAAATCTTAGGTAAATCTTAAAAGCTCAATATAAGCCTCCTCTTTAAATTATTTGTATTGTGTTTTATTAGTGACACATTTGGGATATATTCCCAAACTTTCTGTAAAAACAGTATGATAATTAACTGCACAATTACTAGAAATTTTTACATTTGATATTATACAATTTGCAAGCACAATTTGAAAAATAAATAAATAATTGGAACTGTGAACCAATTTTGTATTATATAGGCCTATATATATATATATATATATTGTCATTGCATTCTTGTGGCTCAGTGACACACCTGAATAAAAGGCTCATTAGTATGCAGCCCCATTATGCGCTCATTATGCGGGCCCATTGTCTTCTCAGGTGTGAATCACAGCAGGTCACACCCCTGCGCATATTGCCTTTCCAAACAAAAAGTGTCATTTTTAAATTTAAACCAATCTATTGTTTTATGTGAATGATAAGGCAGGATGATTTTCAGATCATTTTGAAGAAAAAACTCTAGGCGACAACATCCATTAGTCAAAAGTCTTGTGGACACATATTTAGTATGTGTTTTGTGGCCTTATTTCAGAAACTTTAAGTTTTAGTTTTTTCAATAACCACGCATAAACAATATTCTCTCAAAAATACAAACATGTACATACATGTTGATAACATATTATGGTAGCCCTGTGTGTGCTATATAGAGTGTAATTTCACCTGTGCCATTAATATGTTTATAAGCAACTGAAAAAAGCACAAATGTCAGAGTATGTCAAAACATCTCAAGGACCCCAAAAAAACCTTGGACCCCAGAGGGTTAATGCTCATCGGGTCAGATAGCGTTTGGAAGGTTCTGCATTTCAGTGAATTAGTGGAGTTCAACGGTTGCTGTATGATTGGCTATAGTTGATGCATAACATATTGTTGGACTAAAGATGTTCGGTTTCATGAACTTTAGGAGAAGTGCATGTTTTAGGTCTTGTAATTACTCACCGTTTCCTTTTAACTTTAACTGTTTATAATAACCTTATCTAGTTAATGTTACAGGGTCCTGCAAGTGTGACAAATGAAGTATTTTACATTTTACATTTTGTCTCCTAATTAATATGAGCTCATAAAAGCTGCATGTATAATAATTCTCAAATAATTGGTTTTAAAACAGTCGCACCGCAGGAGTGTGTGTGTGAAGCAGTGCGAGTGTTGAGTTCAGGGTTGGGTTAGTGTGTTCTCGTTCCTACAGTTCTGAGATCAGTTTAACAGCGCCGCTCCATGAAGTCCTGAATGTGCCATTGGCTTTTGTCTTATTTGGGACATTTCATGTAATATTCAGCAATATTATTGATCTCCTGCATTGACGGCATTATATGAGAACTGAACTGGACGATGACATCACAGTTTCCTCCAGAGCGGCTGAATATATATATATATTAACTAAATTATTAACTCTCCTACAACAGAAATGAAGCATCACTGAACTGACTTCAGCTGGACTGACGCTATTCTCTCCTGGACACACACTCTGCTGCATTATTCTCCTGTATCTCTGTAAAGCTGAAACACTCAGTGCTGTAAAGCTCTGTGTAAATGAAGGAGACTCGACTGTGCCGATGGAAGTACGTTAGAGGTGGGCAGGTTTCATCACTGTATGAGCAATTTCACATAATCAATAACTTAAGCATCAAGATTTGAATAGCATCTCGTTGGTCTGCTGGATGTGGATGACGTCTTTAGCTCATAAAGTCTCTGTCACCAACTAACCCTCGCTGAGCTTCAGGTTCTGCTCCACATCTGACCCGTGGCCTTGCTTAAGTCGTTTTGCTCCATATTTCACGACTGTGTTTCTGCATCACATGTATAAATGTAAAGCAGTCGCCGAATCTCCCGGCTCTGCTGTCCCGATGGGAGTCAGGGGTGGTCTTCTTGACTGAGCCGCTGGTCTGCATTCTAGTGTTTCTGTGTTTGTAATGTGTGTGAGCGCTGACGTCTCCGAGAGCTTCGGGAATAGAAGCTCCTCCCGCTGAGGAACGGGGGAATTTACTCTGGAGAAAAGCAAAGCTAAGCCAAACTCTGCCAGTGTCTGTGTGGATTTGACATTCATCTGGACGGGAAGGTGGCAGTAATCTCTCTGAAGCTGCGTGTGTGTGTGTGTGATGGTTATTTTTAGACGTTGTGCTCATGTTCAGGTACTAACAGTAAATGTTCCTTTATGATGGAGAGATGAGAGATGAGTTTCCCATTTGTGTGTTTAGAGAAGAGAAACCCAAACTCGCTCGAAGCGTCTACACCTGAGCAATCCTCTACGCCTCACACTGGAGAAATTATCCTGACTTTAACGGTAAAAGACTGTATAAATGCTACGGTGAAAAACTGTTAATTGGTTAACAGAAAGTTTCCGTACTATATACGGTGAATAACTGAGATCGATCTAACCGTACATTTACAGTACAATAGCGTTAAATTGACAAACATAGGGTTTTATGTTTCATTTAAAGGTGCCCTAGAATGTTTTTTTTTATTATTTTATAATGTTTCCTGGGTTACCCTTATAATGTTAGTATGTTTTTTAGATCAAAAATAATCATAATTTAGAAATAAATGGCATTTTTCCTAGCCTGCTTTTAGCCTCTGATTTGAACACTCTGTTTGAAGGGGCGTGTCTGCTGTGGGATTCAGTGTAACCGCGGCCACTGCTGTGATTGGCTGCTGTGGGATTCAGTGTAACCGCGGCCACTGCTGTGATTGGCTGCTGTGGGATTCAGTGTAACCGCGGCCACTGCTGTGATTGGCTGCTGTGGGATTCAGTGTAACCGCGGCCACTGCTGTGATTGGCTGCTGTGGGATTCAGTGTAACCGCGGCCACTGCTGTGATTGGCTGCTGTGGGATTCAGTGTAACCGCGGCCACTGCTGTGATTGGCTGTGGGATTCAGTGTAACCGCGGCCACTGCTGTGATTGGCTGACATGCTTGCATATGACATAGCTACGCATTACATGTGAAACTCTCTCCCGAATACTTTTACTACTGCTATTATACGTTTTTACTATAACAGCTATCGAGATTAACGAATCGTGAGATGTTTTTAAAGTATTTAGATCTATTCCCATCACATAAAATGTTGCCGTGATGAGCATTGAGCAGATGACAGTGTGTTGATCGCGAGAATGAAGATCTTATCATAGCAAAGCAGTTTCTGCACTCTCTAATGCTTTCACCAATGCAAACACGATGATGTAAATACAGTAAGAGCTTCGTTGTGCAGTAACGTGCGTCATTGATTTCATAACGAGTTTGGCAAGTGTCCAGATAAACTCGCGCTGTGTGGAAAGATTGTTCTTTGATCGCTTTCTGTATATAATGTTCACAATTTAAATACGATTATTTTCATCCTACTAAAAGAAACGATGTGAAGCTGATATTTTAGTCACTGGCTTGACTTACTGATGCATAAACAGTATTGAACGATTTTGAGAGAAAGATTACCTGTCTGAACTTGAACAATTACACATCAGAAAGTGTTGCTTGGTAGCTCGATCCGAGGCCAGCTCTGTATTGGCCCAAGTTGAGGAAACACTCGGTGAAATGTTTGGAAATTTCCAGAGAAAATAAAATTAACCCATTGTTTCTTCAGAGGCTCAGATGAAGGAACTAAAAAATACTTTTGTGTTCATGTGTACATCCACACTGAGCAACTGCCATGCGTCGGCTGCGCAGTTCCGCCTGGCATTGAGGGCTGGTGTTACGACTCCTCCAATCTAATCTAAGGGCAAGAGGAGTAACATTAAAGAAAACTTTGCAAAACCGTGGAAATGATAGTGTGTGTCAAGAAACGATGAGCGAAACCAAACTGCCAATGAAAATAATGATATTTATTATACAAAAAGAAAAATATAATGAACAGCGAATGAATCATAAAGTAAAATAAGAACAATAAGGAAGCCAACAGCTCCCTACAATGTAAACAATTATATAAACAAAAACAACAAGAATAAATAATAAATAAGATCAAAGAAAATAAGCAACAAGTTACCCTTAAGGAAAAGGGGACTATGGTGACGCCAAAATAAAGAAAGAAACAAAAAGAAAACAATTCTAACTAAATTCAACCCTCTTACCTAGCTAAAGAAAAGGAAAGAAAAGAATTGTTTCTTCAGCCCCGAGCGCCGTGTTCTTCCCTACTCTAGCTCACAAAAACAAAACATACAAAAGGTGGCGTTCACCTCTTACCTGATGTTTCTATACAAAGGTTAGTCTACATGTTTGTACAATGGAAGTCGTACGACATCTTACCTATCCCCCAGTCCTTGGAGCAACGGGTAACAAAAGAGCACCAGCTCTACACAAGTCGAAATCAAAACGTCATCCCAAAGTAATCAAACAAAGTAACAAAACAAACTTAAGTGTGATGATCTGCGGCTGGAGTGCCCGCTTGAGCCTCTGGGGGGCACTCCTTCCTAGTTTATTATTTCCATTATGTTTTACACTGAACTGATTATGGTTGATTTTATGCACCTGTGGTTTATTAACCTGTGGATCTTGTTTAGCGCACCTGTCTTAAGCCTGAGTTATCCCTGTGTCCATTGCGAAGTCTTGTTTTGCCCTGCAGACATTTCCAAGTATCCCTGGTTTTCTCTCTGTGTGCTTTTCTATTTAATAAAGTTACTGCGAATGGATCCGCACGACTCTGCCTCTTCGTTACATTAAGAAACACAACTAACGTAAACAAATTAACAAAGCAAACGAGTCCCAAACGAAAACTAAAACAAATCACAATGGCACCAAAAGAACCGGAAACCAAAACGGGACTTTCGTCAGTCTGTTTCCAGCGTCTTTTTAAACTGGTAGTGAGGACGTCTCAGACAGCGGATAGGTCCACGTCACATCCCTTGACGATGATTGACAGCTTCCTGGACCAATCAGCAAGCGGAGAAGGATGACCTAAGAAACTGATAGCGAGAGAGAGAGAGAGAGAGAGAGAGAGAGCGCATGCAAGCAAAACAAAAAAAAGAAATCTCTACGAACGTAACAGCTGGCATATGCAAATATTTGGAGGTGTACATATTAATGATCCCGACTGTTGCGTCACAGTCGGGCATATGTGGAGATTCGCCTGTTTTTCAGGGGTGTTTTTCAAAAACGAGATTTAACTAAGAAGGAGAAAACAATGGTGTTTGAGACTCACTGTATGTCATGTCCATGTACTGAACTCTTGTTATTTAACTATGCTAACATAAATTCAATTTCACATTCTAGGGCACCTTTAATGATGTTTATTGCATTTTTTTGTAATTTCATGTGTGTCACCATGATGGCGTTTAGTGTTTGTGTGAATGACACTTCTATATATTACTTTGAACTTTCTTGTGGAAAAGCTGCTTGTGATGAGCTTTGATTCATCATGTGACTCTCATCTCCGCTGTGATTGGTGGTTGTCAGTGTATTACAATGGTATAGGTACAGATATTAGTGCTTCAATAGATCGGTAAATTAACATTATATCAGATAATGAAATAAGGTATTTTACTGTAAATGTAACATAAGTCTGTTAAACCTAAATGTTGCTACCGTATTTTTTACGGTAAAGTTCTGGCATCCACAGCTGCCAGTGTTTTACTGTGCACATTAGTGTCTCTCGCTGTTCTGTTGTTTCTCCGCTCACACTGGACTGATCTGACCCGGGCTCTGCTTCTGGGCCCACGATCTTCCCTCTCATGGAGAGCCGAGCGTCTCGATCGCACAGATCCGAGCCTCGCTCAGTCACGCTTCAGCTGGTGTCGGGAACCACGCATGAGTGACTCTCATCCATCAGCACTGTGGGAACCTGAGTCATCGAGCGCTATCTGCATGTTCCTCCACGTGTGTGTTCATGAGGTCTGCCTTCTCTCGCTGACCGTGGGAGATCGCGTTCTCAACATCAGTCGTGTCTCGGCTCCATTTCTCATCCCACATGCAGTTCTTTCCACCACGCTATTTTAATTTTCATGTGAACTTGTTTGGTTTGGGGTACGGTGAGTGTTCAGTGTTGTAGTCAAAGAGCTGTCGAGTCCTTTTGTCTGGAAGTTCAACAAAGGACTCTTTTAGACTCTTTTAGACTCTTTTAAAAATGTGCAAAACTTGAAAAACGGCTGGTCATTCCCTCAAAGGAACATCTGTGTACCTCATTCATCCCTAAAGGGTTCATAGTAGTACTTTAAGAGTAAATATTACTACTCTAAGGTAGTAATGTACAAGCTTTAGGGGTTCACTCTTCAGAGGGGTTCTGTATAGAACTTGGGCTGTGCGGTACAGAAAAAAAAATTGAATTTCGATTATAATCACAATTTTCTGAACTCTTTTTGTATGTTGTGCAGTTTGCAAATGACTATTATTGATTGTTGTTCGCCTGGTTCGGAATGTGCGGTTGTTTTTCTGTGTAAACGCCAGACGGACGTCTTTAACCGCTACGCTCGCGTCTTTTAGCATCATGACATGGCGTTCTAAACGCGTCTCGAAGAAGCTTCTGTGTGACCTCGTTTCCAAATTATACCCAACCCACAGATGTTGGTTTTCCTTATCCTGCCCTGAATGACCCTTCCCAGTTTCTGTGCTTTCTTCCACGCTCTGACTGAATTTATATAATTGATGAACTTTACACAGTTACTGAAATTAACTGAATCAACACTGAACTGACTTCTGCTGAACAATGACACTATTGTCTTTTTAGAGCTACTTTACAACATAATTGAACTCTGTTTGCATCATTAAATCATTATTCTCATGTTTATCACTGTAAAGCTTCTATAAAACGAACTGTACTGTATAAAGCGAAATAGATGTGATTTGACTAAACCCATTGAGAATGCACACTGAAGGGAATGGCAAAGAAATCGTACTTTCTGCGTTTTAGAAATCATCCATTTTTATTGCGATTATGATTAATCCACAGCCGTAATGGGAACCCCTTTAAGGGTCTATATAGAAGCTTTTCCTTTAAGAGACTCGGCTGTTCCTGTAAGGGTCACCAGGTGACCGGCATTTATACGCCTAAAGGTCATTTGTTTTTTGTGGTGTCAGTGTGAAGGTGTGTGTTGGGTTAGTTAGTGTTAGGAGTTCATGAGAGACCAGAACACTGTAATGTTCTGAAGGATTTGCATTGGTTAGTGTTAGTAAATAACTTTTGAACAGTTTGAACTTTATTTCTGTGTTGGGATCAGCTGTATTGACGTGGTCTGATCAGTGTTTCTGCAAACACATCACAGACTCCAGGATCTCAAACGAGTTTGTCAGATAAAGAGACGTTCACAATTTCAGGAACAGGGTTTGAGATGCACTGCTTGAGATTATTGGAAATAGTTTATATGCTTCAGCAAATGTAATCATCTTCAGTTTCAGCGCCATTTGATGCCAAACAAAAAGTGCTTGAAGTGTAAAGCTGATTGAGACGTGTTTTGATTTTTGCAGTGACTTCAGACGATCTTGTCATTGATGGATACGATTAGTTTGAGCTACAGAGCCACAGAATTATCATTTCCAAGCTTTAGCTTGAGGTCCAGAGCGTTTCACGTATGATAATGGAGGATGGAAACGTAGAAGTTCAGAGAAATCTGTAAAGGATTCAGTTTTCTTTTCTGTCATTCCAGTTACTCATTCCTGAAGGTTTTTAGTGTGAGCTTCTACTTTACAGACGTGAGATAAACCTCTCAAGCAGCGTCCGGAAAGAGACCTTGCATTTATGATGGTATCAGCTGAAAGCTGGAGATCAGACTGAACCACGGCCGGAGAGAGACCGAAGGCATTGTGCGATTATCAGTGTAAATCATAATCTTTTTCTTGATTGTGCATTTGCTGCAGCAGCTTTATTTTCTCATTTAATAATGAAGTTGATTTGATGGAGTTCTTCTCTGTGATTCCGTGTCATTTCCCGCTGAGCTCTCGTTGAGGTGATTGGTTGGGATCGGAGACGCACATTACTCTGTAGAAACGGGGAAGTGAGTTTCACGGCCGCTTGACGGATGCGCTTCTTCTTCGCTGGGTTCACCTCCGCGTGATGGATGGAGGAATAACGTAGCGGTGCGGAGAGAACCGGCAGTATAAATCATACGCTGGTGGCTCTCGCTGGAGTCGCTCATTCGGACCCGCGTCGGCACTGATGGTCCGCGGGCGTTCGGGCCGGAGAGAAGCGTTGGCTGTAATGAAGCAGATGTTTTCAGCAGGACAAGCGCTTCACAATGGGATTCAGGGGTGAAGAAGATGAGACCAAAACTGCTGGAGTCTTCGCTCTCAAACACTCATGTTAAAGCTTCTTAAAGAGGACATATTGTGCTTTCTTTCATGTTCATCTCTCTTCAGTGTGTGATGTTGCTGTGTGATCCCGTTCTTCTCTATATCAGTGTCAGTGTTTCTGAACTCCTGAAACGCCTCCATTGCAGTCTTGAGACACTCTTAAAAAAAAAAACCGATGCTTTAAATTGCTAAAATGCTTTCTTGACGAACTAAAAGATGACATTTGAATGTATTCTAAATAAAAGATACAGATTGTATTGAATGTCAGTTTGCTTATTTGGCTGAAGATAAGGATTCATTAAAGGAGAACTCCGGCGCAAAATGAACCTTTGGTCTAATTACACATTGTTACCTAGTCAACCGTTATCTGAGATTTGTTTTCATGATTATCGAATGTAAATAGTTTTATCTCTAAAAACAGTTTAGCCTATAAAGCTAGTATAACGCTAGTATATTGGGCATAGTGTAATGACAAATAAAAATCGCTTGTTAATACCACTAACAAGGCTGAAAATAGCCCCACACTAACACGGTAGCATAATGAGGGTCCCTACCTTCAAACCGAAGCATTGAGAACTTTGTCAGTGTCCAGACAGTTTAATAAGAAGATATTTTAAACATACAGTCAACTTCGCGTATACAGACAGGAGCCATCTTTGAAATACAGTCTTTACCAGTCGATCTACGAACGCCGATCCAAGTGCGCCGGTGAGAATGTGAACGAGCTATAAGTTGTGATAAGGTGAGCGCGAACAGCAGGCTTGGATCGGCGTTCGTAGATCGACTGGTAGAGACTGTATTTCAAAGATGGCTCCTGTCTGTATACGCGAAGTTGACTGTATGTTTAAAATATCTTCTTATTAAACTGTCTGGACACTGACAAAGTTCTCAATGCTTCGGTTTGAAGGTAGGGACCCTCATTATGCTACCGTGTTAGTGTGGGGCTATTTTCAGCCTTGTTAGTGGTATTAACAAGCGATTTTTATTTGTCATTACACTATGCCCAATATACTAGCGTTATACTAGCTTTATAGGCTAAACTGTTTTTAGAGATAAAACTATTTACATTCGATAATCATGAAAACAAATCTCAGATAATGGTTGACTAGGTAACAATGTGTAATTAGACCAAAGGTTCATTTTGCGCCGGAGTTCTCCTTTAAGTCCACGTCATGCAAACAAGAAACTCTTCTTGTAACCACAGGCCGAGATCTGTCGTTCCAAACACACAACTTTGCAATGCTGTTTGCGAATGTTCATTGGAACGATGGTTTCGGGAAACACTGACTTGTTGAACTATGCTTATATAACAACGGAACTTGCGACTGTAGTTGGCTAACGATGCTTTTGGGAAACGCACCCCAGAGCGTTACTGACAGACTGGGAAGAGAGGAGCTGCAACAATGGAGAATATGAGGAAATAATCAACATTCAAGCAGGAAAACCTGTTCTAGTAGAGACCAAAACCAACATCAAGACTGTAAAAGGGCAGAATATGTGCTCTTTAAACTGCTAGATGGTGTTTAAGTTAGTCATCACTAGAGGTGCTGGTGCTCGTAATGATTTGATCAAAGTCCTGACAATAAGTGTTCAACCTCATAATAAACTACTTCCATTTTCAGGATTTTTATGAAATATTGTTCAAAGGAAGTTGTTTGTCTCCTGTGCTGTAATGATGTTGTATTAACCTCTATCATGTGTATTTACCCAGTGTTCTTCTCTGTAGACACTTGTAGGACATCAGTTTCATTCTGAGCAGGAGTAACAGCGATGCTTTCAGGTCCTTTACTTAAACATCTAATCTGTCCAGACCAAAGGGAAATTTTACCTCACAGAATGTAAACAAGACATTATGTGTTCGGTTTACTTGAGAAAAGATGTGATACAGAAATGCTCGCAGAACTATCTGTAATTTCCATGCATTGGAGTTTACTCGTACAGAAGTGAGACGCAGGCTTGCAGATAAAGAGTCGAGGGCCGGACACGTCGTTCCTGGCGCTGTAGCACGCGTGCTAGTCATGCTAAACGCAGAGCGTAATGGGCCATAAAGACTGAATTATTCAGGTGTTGGATTTCAATAATGCTGCGTGTTTGGAAAGATTTGGGTTGGATTCTCTTATCTTTTATTAAACACATGGCGGGCGTCCTGACAGTAAAGAAGTGTCTCTTCTCCATGCGGTGTGTGTCGCGAGAGCGGGTGTTTAAGGCATGAGCGTGTCTGATGCACGAATGAAGAATTAGGGATCTTCATTATCATCTCCTTCTTTCAGGCCACTGAGGAGCTGTCCGAGTGTGGAGACACATCAGTAGGGTTGCCAACTGTCCCGAATTAGCCGGGACGTCCCGATTTTTGGGCCTAATTTTTTTGTCCCGATCGGGACCTCTCTTGTCCCGATTATTGAGTGCTGCGCTGATCTGACTGATACAACAGCAACACGACACGTAAATTAGTTCAAATCTCCTAGAATCTGGAGCTGCGCATGCGAGACAGAACATAGCCTACTGTATGTGCGTCAGCGCCAAACCGTGTAGCGCGGAGAGAGAGGGAGAGAGCGAGAGAGAGAGAGCGAGAGACCTTGCCTGCGAGATGAAGGAGACTCTGGTTCACTCACATATTTGACTTGTGTTTGGGCCGTGTGTTTCCTGCAGATGATCTGACAGATACAGCAGAAAACCACCAAAGGGTTTTGGCAATGAATTTCATTGAGTTAGATCACAAAATATCACAGCAAGTGTCATTTTTCAAACAGTTTGGACAGTTTGAAATGAGAAACGACAAACAACTGATCTAGTGTTGAACATGAATATATTCTAAATAGTATACTATATTTATTCACTTCACAATGAACAGACATTTTGTTGTGATTAATTTAGTGATAGATAGACAGATAGATAGATAGATGTGAGATTGGTAGAGTGATAGATGGATAGAATTCATGTTTGTATGATTAGTAGTGTGTTTAGTTTTACAGGCTTTATCTGTATCATATAGACGTCAGTAGGAGGGATTAATTATGTAGACCCACATATATAATGTTTATAGAGATTAATGCTCCAGTCCAGATGCTTTCCCCATAAAGCCCGGAACTAATGCCACAACATACATGTAGAGAGATGACATCAGATAACTAGACCTTCAACTAAACCTTGCGAAGACAGAGCTACTTGTGGTCCCGGCCAACCCAACACTTCATCACAACTTCTCCATTCAGCTAGGCTCGTCATCCATAACTCCATCAAGGTCAGCTAAGAACCTTGGAGTTGTAATTGATAATCAGTTGAAATTCACAGACCACATTGCTAGAACTGCCCGGTCCTGCAGATTTGCCTTGCACAACATTAGGAGGATCAGGCCCTTCCTTACAGAGCATGCCACACAACTCCTTGTCCAAGCACTTGTTTTATCCAGACTGGACTATTGTAATGCTCTCCTGGCTGGTCTTCCAGCTTGCTCTGTCAAACCTCTACAATTGATCCAGAATGCTGCAGCCAGAGTAGTCTTTAATGAGCCGAAGAGAGCACACGTCACTCCTCTCCTCACACAATTGCACTGGTTGCCAGTTGCCGCTCGCATTAAATTCAAGGCACTGACGTTTGCCTACAGAACAACCACGGGCACTGCTCCCTCTTACCTAAACTCATTACTTCAGACTTATGTGCCATCCAGAAACCTGCGCTCTGCTAGCGAATGTCGTCTTGTGGTACCATCTCAAAGAGGCACAAAATCTCTTTCTCGGACCTTTACCATGGCTGTTCCCTGTTGGTGGAATGATCTGCCTAACTCAACCAGAGCTTCTGAGTCAGTAGCCACTTTCAAGAAACTGCTGAAGACATATCTTTTTCGGCAGCACTTGATTCAGTAGAATTAACACTTTCTCTTCTCTTCTATTCTATAAAAAAAAAAAAAAAAAAAAAAAAAAAACTGCACTAAAATTAAACTGAGAGGGGTTATAGCACTTACGTATTGTTGTCCTACTGTTAGTTTAACTGCTTCTATTGTTCTCATTTGTAAGTCGCTTTGGATAAAAGCGTCTGCTAAATGAATAAATGTAAATGTAAATGTAGACCATCACAGAACAAAATAACACACAAGAAGTCATAATTCATAAATATGATTGGATTATATAATGGTAAACAGGCAACTAGCTGAAATACATTTATATGATTAGGGATTGAAATGTCATGTTATTAAGTTCTGAAATGTTTGTCAGTGGTTCATTAATGAGCTGCAACCGTGATCGCCTGCTGTGTGTCCGTGTTCTTCTGTAGTGTGTCCGTGTTCTTCTGTAGTGTGTCCGTGTTCTTCTGCCGTGTGTCCGTGTTCTTCTGGAGTGTGTCCGTGTTCTTCTGCCTTGTGTCCGTGTTCTTCTGTAGTGTGTCCGTGTTCTTCTGTAGTGTGTCCGTGTTCTTCTGCCGTGTGTCCGTGTTCTTCTGTAGTGTGTCCGTGTTCTTCTGGAGTGTGTCCGTGTTCTTCTGCCGTGTGTCCGTGTTCTTCTGTAGTGTGTCCGTGTTCTTCTGGAGTGTGTCCGTGTTCTTCTGCCTTGTGTCCGTGTTCTTCTGTAGTGTGTCCGTGTTCTTCTGTAGTGTGTCCGTGTTCTTCTGTAGTGTGTCCGTGTTCTTCTGTAGTGTGTCCGTGTTCTTCTGCCGTGTGTCCCTGTTCTTCTGCCGTGTGTCCGTGTTCTTCTGCTGTGTGTCCGTGTTCTTCTGCCTTGTGTCCGTGTTCTTCTGCAGTGTGTCCGTGTTCTTCTGCCGTGTGTCCGTGTTCTTCTGCCGTGTGTCCGTGTTCTTCTGTAGTGTGTCCGTGTTCTTCTGTAGTGTGTCCGTGTTCTTCTGCCGTGTGTCCGTGTTCTTCTGTAGTGTGTCCGTGTTCTTCTGCCGTGTGTCCGTGTTCTTCTGCCGTGTGTCCGTGTTCTTCTGCCGTGTGTCCGTGTTCTTCTGCCGTGTGTCCGTGTTCTTCTGCCGTGTGTCCGTGTTCTTCTGCAGTGTGTCCGTGTTCTTCTGCCGTGTGTCCGTGTTCTTCTGCCGTGTGTCCGTGTTCTTCTGTAGTGTGTCCGTGTTCTTCTGCAGTGTGTCCGTGTTCTTCTGTAGTGTGTCCGTGTTCTTCTGCCGTGTGTCCGTGTTCTTCTGCCGTGTGTCCGTGTTCTTCTGCAGTGTGTCCGTGTTCTTCTGCCGTGTGTCCGTGTTCTTCTGCCGTGTGTCCGTGTTCTTCTGCAGTGTGTCCGTGTTCTTCTGGAGTGTGTCCGTGTTCTTCTGCCGTGTGT
Source organism: Rhinichthys klamathensis goyatoka (assembly GCF_029890125.1). NCBI lineage: Eukaryota > Metazoa > Chordata > Actinopteri > Cypriniformes > Leuciscidae > Rhinichthys > Rhinichthys klamathensis. Next base: position 28,596 of record NW_026606725.1, on the reverse strand, counting down.
CCGTGTTCTTCTGGCGTGTGTCCGTGTTCTTCTGTAGTGTGTCCGTGTTCTTCTGCAGTGTGTCCGTGTTCTTCTGCCGTGTGTCCGTGTTCTTCTGCCGTGTGTCCGTGTTCTTCTGTAGTGTGTCCGTGTTCTTCTGCCGTGTGTCCGTGTTCTTCTGCAGTGTGTCCGTGTTCTTCTGCCGTGTGTCCGTGTTCTTCTGCCGTGTGTCCGTGTTCTTCTGGAGTGTGTCCGTGTTCTTCTGGAGTGTGTCCGTGTTCTTCTGCCGTGTGTCCGTGTTCTTCTGGAGTGTGTCCGTGTTCTTCTGGAGTGTGTCCGTGTTCTTCTGGAGTGAGTCCGTGTTCTTCTGTAGTGTGTCCGTGTTCTTCTGCCGTGTGTCCGTGTTCTTCTGCATTGTGTCCGTGTTCTTCTGCCGTGTGTCCGTGTTCTTCTGCCGTGTGTCCGTGTTCTTTTGGAGTGTGTCCGTGTTCTTCTGGAGTGTGTCCGTGTTCTTCTGCCGTGTGTCCGTGTTCTTCTGGAGTGTGTCCGTGTTCTTCTGCAGTGTGTCCGTGTTCTTCTGCCGTGTGTCCGTGTTCTTCTGCAGTGTGTCCGTGTTCTTCTGCCGTGTGTCCGTGTTCTTCTGCCGTGTGTCCGTGTTCTTCTGCCGTGTGTCCGTGTTCTTCTGCCGTGTGTCCGTGTTCTTCTGCCGTGTGTCCGTGTTCTTCTGCCGTGGTCCGTGTTTTTCTGTAGTGTGTCCGTGTTCTTCTGTAGTGTGTCCGTGTTCTTCTGGAGTGTGTCCTTGTTCTTCTGGAGTGTGTCCGTGTTCTTCTGCAGTGTGTCCGTGTTCTTCTGTAGTGTGTCTGTGTTCTTCTGGAGTGTGTCCGTGTTCTTCTGCAGTGTGTCCGTGTTCTTCTGTAGTGTGTCCGTGTTCTTCTGCAGTGTGTCCGTGTTCTTCTGCCGTGTGTCCGTGTTCTTCTGCCGTGTGTCCGTGTTCTTCTGCCGTGTGTCCGTGTTCTTCTGGAGTGTGTCCGTGTTCTTCTGCCGTGTGTCCGTGTTCTTCTGCCGTGTGTCCGTGTTCTTCTGCAGTGTGTCCGTGTTCTTCTGCCGTGTGTCCGTGTTCTTCTGCCGTGTGTCCGTGTTCTTCTGCCGTGTGTCCGTGTTCTTCTGTAGTGTGTCCGTGTTCTTCTGTAGTGTGTCCGTGTTCTTCTGCCGTGTGTCCGTGTTCTTCTGTAGTGTGTCCGTGTTCTTCTGCAGTGTGTCCGTGTTCTTCTGCCGTGTGTCCGTGTTCTTCTGCCGTGTGTCCGTGTTCTTCTGTAGTGTGTCCGTGTTCTTCTGGAGTGTGTCCGTGTTCTTCTGCCGTGTGTCCGTGTTCTTCTGGAGTGTGTCCGTGTTCTTCTGTAGTGTGTCCGTGTTCTTCTGCCGTGTGTCCGTGTTCTTCTGCCGTGTGTCCGTGTTCTTCTGTAGTGTGTCCGTGTTCTTCTGCCGTGTGTCCGTGTTCTTCTGTAGTGTGTCCGTGTTCTTCTGCCGTGTGTCCGTGTTCTTCTGGAGTGTCTCCGTGTTCTTCTGGAGTGTGTCCGTGTTCTTCTGGCGTGTGTCTTTGTTCTTCTGCCGTGTGTCCGTGTTCTTCTGGAGTGTGTCCGTGTTCTTCTGCCGTGTGTCTGTGTTCTTCTGCCGTGTGTCCGTGTTCTTCTGCCGTGTGTCCGTGTTCTTCTGCCGTGTGTCCGTGTTCTTCTGCAGTGTGTCCGTGTTCTTCTGCCGTGTGTCCGTGTTCTTCTGGCGTGTGTCCGTGTTCTTCTGGAGTGTGTCCGTGTTCTTCTGCCGTGTGTCCGTGTTCTTCTGCCGTGTGTCCGTGTTCTTCTGGCGTGTGTCCGTGTTCTTCTGCCGTGTGTCCGTGTTCTTCTGCCGTGTGTCCGTGTTCTTCTGGAGTGTGTCCGTGTTCTTCTGGAGTGTGTCCGTGTTCTTCTGGCGTGTGTCCGTGTTCTTCTGCCGTGTGTCCGTGTTCTTCTGGAGTGTGTCCGTGTTCTTCTGGAGTGTGTCCGTGTTCTTCTGCCGTGTGTCCGTGTTCTTCTGCCGTGTGTCCGTGTTCTTCTGCCGTGTGTCCGTGTTCTTCTGCCGTGTGTCCGTGTTCTTCTGCCGTGTGTCCGTGTTCTTCTGCCGTGTGTCCGTGTTCTTCTGCCGTGTGTCCGTGTTCTTCTGGAGTGTGTCCGTGTTCTTCTGGAGTGTGTCCGTGTTCTTCTGCCGTGTGTCCGTGTTCTTCTGCCGTGTGTCCGTGTTCTTCTGCCGTGTGTCCGTGTTCTTCTGGAGTGTGTCCGTGTTCTTCTGGAGTGTGTCCGTGTTCTTCTGGAGTGTGTCCGTGTTCTTCTGGCGTGTGTCCGTGTTCTTCTGCCGTGTGTCCGTGTTCTTCTGGAGTGTGTCCGTGTTCTTCTGCCGTGTGTCCGTGTTCTTCTGCCGTGTGTCCGTGTTCTTCTGCCGTGTGTCCGTGTTCTTCTGTAGTGTGTCCGTGTTCTTCTGTAGTGTGTCCGTGTTCTTCTGCCGTGTGTCCGTGTTCTTCTGCCGTGTGTCCGTGTTCTTCTGTAGTGTGTCCGTGTTCTTCTGCCGTGTGTCCGTGTTCTTCTGTAGTGTGTCCGTGTTCTTCTGTAGTGTGTCCGTGTTCTTTTGTAGTGTGTCCATGTTCTTCTGCCGTGTGTCCGTGTTCTTCTGCCGTGTGTCCCTGTTCTTCTGCCGTGTGTCCGTGTTCTTCTGCCGTGTGTCCGTGTTCTTCTGCCGTGTGTCCGTGTTCTTCTGGCGTGTGTCCCTGTTCTTCTGCCGTGTGTCCGTGTTCTTCTGCCGTGTGTCCGTGTTCTTCTGCCGTGTGTCCGTGTTCTTCTGGAGTGTGTCCGTGTTCTTCTGCCGTGTGTCCGTGTTCTTCTGGAGTGTGTCCGTGTTCTTCTGCCGTGTGTCCGTGTTCTTCTGGAGTGTGTCCGTTTTCTTCTGGACACGGCAATGTCAAGTCAAACGGTCGGTTTAGCCAGTCTGTCTGCTTCCTGACCTGAGCCCCAGATCGTCATGTTTGAGCTCTAAGACTATGTGCCATATTACTAGAGAGAAGAGCAGTACCATCAGCCAGCCATTGAGTGAGGACAGTCTACTAAGTATCTCATCACTCCGGCGAACAGGAAGGGGGCCAGAGCAAATTACAGTGCCTGACATAGTATTTGCGAGTTCACACACCTCTTTAACATTAATTTTAGTGATCTCCGACTGGCGAAGTCGAGCATCATTAGTGCCAATGTGAATAACAATCTTATAGAATTTACGATTAGTTTTAGCCAGCACTTTTAAATTTGCTTTGATGTCAGGCACTCTGGCTCCCGGTGAATCTATTTGTAATGGTAATCGGAACGGAAGAGCTGTGTTTTGTCCCGCGACTACAGTGTCTCACGGTCACCCAGTTTCCCTGCTGCACGGGCTCTACAGCCGGAACCCAACAATGTACAGAGTACATTGCCCCCATATCTAATGCTCTTGCATTCTTACTATCCTTGATTAAAGTTTGGATGCGTGTCTCTAGTTCTGAAATCTTCTCTGTCAGCCTGACTATCTCCCTGCATTTATCACATGTGAAGCCCTCACCGCTGACAGAGAATGTTATACTGTACATGTGGCAGGCAGTGCAAGTGCCAATAACAGGAGAATACATTACTCACCGTATTTGTTGAATGATCCAACTCACCACAGTTGTTTGATGGACTCGTAAAAGATGTGAGCGCGCGAGAGAGAAAAATCCGGTATGCACAGATGGCAGGTTAACACGCTAGCGAAATGCTAGCGTGTTGTGCTGGCAATGTCAAGTCAAGTCACTTTCATTTATATAAAGCTTTTAACAATATAGATTGTTTCAAAGCAGCTTTACAGTGATATACGAGATTACAGTAACAGAGACAGTTTAGGCTTTACAGCAGATCTAGAATAAAGTTATTGTCCAGCTAAAGTTAGTATTGATTGATTCACTTCTGTTGCAAAGATCATTAGTTAGTTATTATGTCAGTTACAATGTCAGATCAATGTGACAGACAATATTAGATAATATCAGATAAATTGTGACGATTAAATTATATTAAGCAACAAAAATGGCAGGAAAGATAGAGAAAAAAAAGTTTGAAAACAAAGCTATAAGGAGCTACAAATGCAATTCACTCAGGCAGAGAGAAAACCGCTGTGCAACAGTGAAAATGGGCCATCCGGTTCTTCAAGTGTCCGTGTTCTTCTGCTGTGTGTCCGTGTTCTCAGCGCTGAGAGCGGTTCTTTTCTTCATCCTCTATAAATGTGTTTTGCTGTTTGATTCTCAGGAGGGCCGAGGGTAACGGACAGTATCGGGAGGGTTAGTGCACTCCCGCTCATTAGCACTGGCCACCGGCTCTAAAGCGCAGCAGGAGAATTTACTCGAGTCCAGCGGTTCGCATCACTCAACCTCAATAAAGCCCGTTTCCAGTGGACTCTCAGACTCAGACTGTGTTTGAGTCCCACTGCCAGTGTTTGGGGTTTTGTGCAGAGGCAGTGATGTGAATGAGCTTCAGCTGCTATAAAATGCATCTGCAGTGGAGTTTCCCAGCGTATTCCTGGAGAAACCTCCACAGGGTCTGACGTGTGGGAGACGCTTCAATCGACGGTGTGTTATTGATGATTGTGCGTGAGGTAAGAGCACTGATGGATTGTGGAGGCTCATGATTCACACCCACAGTCACGATTCAGAAACCTTCTCTTTTATTTTCACTCTGTTTTCCTCTCCGTCAGATGACAGTGATTGATTATTGTGTGAAACATCAGATTTATTTAAAGTATAAAATAGTTTTGATTTATTTAAAGTATAAAATAGTTTTGAAGATTATTTAATATTATTTGAGTGATATACAGTGTAAAGGAAAAGCGTCAGTCCGTGGAAAGTGTATGGATCAAGCACTTCTCTTCCACTGCAGACAGTATTGTTGACTTATTTTCCAGCACAAATATCTAAACATTCCTAAATCAAGATACATTTACTGGAGATGCAAGATTCTCAAAATTAAGAACAAATATCTGCCAGTGGGGTCAGAAAAATAATCTTGTTTTCCATTTGAATTAAGTTTGTCTGACCAATTGGCAGATATTTGTTCTTGTTTTCAGCTTTGTTTTATTCACCAGCTTCTCAGAAAACAAGACTTCTTATCTTACGTCATTTTGCATCTCCAATAAATGTATGTGAAGTGTGTAACTTCACTGATTTTTAACCAGCTTTTAAATAGTTTTAACGTCATTAGTATTGGTAGATATGAACTCTTTCTCCACGTTACCTCAACCAATGATTATCCCATTTATTTGTCAGCAAAAGTCAGCCGATCTGTTGAGCTTTTGACAGCTACTGGGCTTTAGTGAAACTATAGATCGTAGGACAACCGGATCGAGCCAAGTGCATTATGGGTGCTAAAGTTTTCTTGCCTTACTGGCAGAAGGGAACGCCTCGGCCATTTTTCTTAGTCATATAGCATAGAATAATAATAAAAAACCTTTCTACTGCATAGAAAGCAAACTTTTATTAAAAGATCATCTTGTCAGTGGTCAATTAATTTGTACTGAAAAAATACAGTGAGAGAACACCACTTTTGCAGTGCATTGGGTGTATATCTATTATTCATAGTATTTATTGACAGATTTGAGTGTTTGTGAGGAGTTTATGGGCATTTTGACCTTCAGTCAAACGTTCATCTGACAGCGTGACTGTAACGATCCTCAGATTCATCTGAATAAAAACAGAGAATCAGCATCTGCAGAGCAAACGCTCACAGGTCTCCCCCCCCCCCCCCCCTCTCCCTCTCTCTCTCTCTCTCTCTCTCTCTCTCTCTCTCTCTCTCTCTCTCTCTCTCTCTCTCACCTCTGCAGCGTGGCTGAGATGCGCAAGTGGATAATGCGAAACAGAATAATTCAGGGCGCAGCAGCTGAGGTTTGCGTGGGTGAGCTGAAGGTAGAAATGGAGGCTCTCGCTACAGTTTCTCTCAAATAGAAATGTTAATGACTGGCAAAGGCAGCTGGCACATACATTTTTCACCCAGTTCCACAAGCAGGAGAGAGAGAGAGAGAGAGACGGTGGAACCCTCTAGACTCTTTCTCTCTCCTGTTTGGCAGCGTGAGCACAACAGAATTTGGCTGAATATAATAGGAACTAAAATAATAGAAAGATGTGAAGACAAGCTGAGGAGGCCGATATCAACAATCTGATATTCTTCTGTCTTTCCTGAGCCAGAGAGACAGAGAGACAGTGTGTGTGAGTGAGTGAGTGAGTGAGTGAGTGAGTGTGTGTGTGTGTGTGTGTGTGTGTGTGTGTGTGTGTGTGTGTGTGTGTGTGTGTGTGTGTGTGTGTGTGTGTGTGTGTGTGTGTGTGTGTGTGTGTGTGTGTGTAAGTGAGAGTATGTGTGTAAGCGAGACGCCGGCCTGTTCTGCTAACATGAGATGTTGGTTATAAAGCAGAATCCGTGTTTGAGGACGAGATGTTGGTTATTAAGCAGAATCGGTGTTTGAGGACGAGATGTTGGTTATAAAGCAGAATCAGTGTTTGAGGACGAGATGTTGGTTATAAAGCAGAATCGGTGTTTGAGGACAAGATGTTGGTTATAAAGCAGAATCAGTGTTTGAGGGCAAGATGTTGGTTATTAAGCAGAATCAGTGTTTGAGGACGAGATGTTGGTTATAAAGCAGAATCAGTGTTTGAGGACGAGATGTTGGTTATTAAGCAGAATCAGTGTTTGAGGACGAGATGTTGGTTATAAAGCAGAATCAGTGTTTGAGGACGAGATGTTGGTTATTAAGCAGAATCAGTGTTTGAGGACGAGATGTTGGTTATTAAGCAGAATCAGTGTTTGAGGACGAGATGTTGGTTATTAAGCAGAATCGGTGTTTGAGGACGAGATGTTGGTTATTAAGCAGAATCAGTGTTTGAGGACGAGATGTTGGTTATAAAGCAGAATCAGTGTTTGAGGACGAGATGTTGGTTATTAAGCAGAATCAGTGTTTGAGGACAAGATGTTGGTTATAAAGCAGAATCAGTGTTTGAGGACGAGATGTTGGTTATTAAGCAGAATCAGTGTTTGAGGACGAGATGTTGGTTATAAAGCAGAATCAGTGTTTGAGGACGAGATGTTGGTTATTAAGCAGAATCAGTGTTTGAGGACGAGATGTTGGTTATTAAGCAGAATCAGTGTTTGAGGACGAGATGTTGGTTATTAAGCAGAATCAGTGTTTGAGGGCGAGATGTTGGTTATTAAGCAGAATCAGTGTTTGAGGACGAGATGTTGGTTATAAAGCAGAATCGGTGTTTGAGGACAAGATGTTGGTTATTAAGCAGAATCAGTGTTTGAGGACGAGATGTTGGTTATAAAGCAGAATCAGTGTTTGAGGACGAGATGTTGGTTATTAAGCAGAATCAGTGTTTGAGGACGAGATGTTGGTTATTAAGCAGAATAAGTGTTTGAGGACGAGATGTTGGTTATAAAGCAGAATCAGTGTTTGAGGACGAGATGTTGGTTATAAAGCAGAATCGGTGTTTGAGGACGAGATGTTGGTTATAAAGCAGAATCGGTGTTTGAGGACAAGATGTTGGTTATAAAGCAGAATCGGTGTTTGAGGACAAGATGTTGGTTATAAAGCAGAATCAGTGTTTGAGGACGAGATGTTGGTTATTAAGCAGAATCAGTGTTTGAGGACGAGATGTTGGTTATTAAGCAGAATCAGTGTTTGAGGACGAGATGTTGGTTATTAAGCAGAATCAGTGTTTGAGGACGAGATGTTGGTTATAAAGCAGAATCAGTGTTTGAGGACGAGATGTTGGTTATTAAGCAGAATCAGTGTTTGAGGACGAGATGTTGGTTATTAAGCAGAATCAGTGTTTGAGGACGAGATGTTGGTTATTAAGCAGAATCAGTGTTTGAGGACGAGATGTTGGTTATTAAGCAGAATCAGTGTTTGAGGACGAGATGTTGGTTATAAAGCAGAATCAGTGTTTGAGGGCGAGATGTTGGTTATTAAGCAGAATCAGTGTTTGAGGACGAGATGTTGGTTATAAAGCAGAATCAGTGTTTGAGGACGAGATGTTGGTTATAAAGCAGAATCAGTGTTTGAGGACGAGATGTTGGTTATTAAGCAGAATCAGTGTTTGAGGACGAGATGTTGGTTATAAAGCAGAATCAGTGTTTGAGGACGAGATGTTGGTTATAAAGCAGAAGCAGTGTTTGAGGACGAGATGTTGGTTATAAAGCAGAATCAGTGTTTGAGGACGAGATGTTGGTTATTAAGCAGAATCAGTGTTTAAGGACGAGATGTTGGTTATTAAGCAGAATCAGTGTTTGAGGACGAGATGTTGGTTATAAAGCAGAATCAGTGTTTGAGGACGAGATGTTGGTTATAAAGCAGAATCGGTGTTTGAGGACAAGATGTTGGTTATAAAGCAGAATCAGTGTTTGAGGACGAGATGTTGGTTATAAAGCAGAATCGGTGTTTGAGGACAAGATGTTGGTTATAAAGCAGAATCAGTGTTTGAGGACGAGATGTTGGTTATAAAGCAGAATCAGTGTTTGAGGACGAGATGTTGGTTATTAAGCAGAATCAGTGTTTGAGGACGAGATGTTGGTTATTAAGCAGAATCAGTGTTTGAGGACGAGATGTTGGTTATAAAGCAGAATCGGTGTTTGAGGACAAGATGTTGGTTATAAAGCAGAATCGGTGTTTGAGGACAAGATCTTGGTTATAAAGCAGAATCAGTGTTTGAGGACGAGATGTTGGTTATTAAGCAGAATCGGTGTTTGAGGACGAGATGTTGGTTATTAAGCAGAATCAGTGTTTGAGGACGAGATGTTGGTTATAAAGCAGAATCAGTGTTTGAGGACGAGATGTTGGTTATTAAGCAGAATCAGTGTTTGAGGACGAGATGTTGGTTATTAAGCAGAATCGGTGTTTGAGGACGAGATTTTGGTTATAAAGCAGAATCGGTGTTTGAGGACAAGATGTTGGTTATAAAGCAGAATCGGTGTTTGAGGACAAGATCTTGGTTATAAAGCAGAATCAGTGTTTGAGGACGAGATGTTGGTTATTAAGCAGAATCGGTGTTTGAGGACGAGATGTTGGTTATTAAGCAGAATCAGTGTTTGAGGACGAGATGTTGGTTATAAAGCAGAATCAGTGTTTGAGGACGAGATGTTGGTTATTAAGCAGAATCAGTGTTTGAGGACGAGATGTTGGTTATTAAGCAGAATCGGTGTTTGAGGACGAGATTTTGGTTATTAAGCAGAATCGGTGTTTGAGGACGAGATGTTGGTTATTAAGCAGAATCAGTGTTTGAGGACGAGATGTTAGTTGAAAAGCAGAATCAGTGTTTGAGGACGAGATGTTGGTTATTAAGCAGAATCAGTGTTTGAGGGCGAGATGTTGGTTATTAAGCAGAATCAGTGTTTGAGGACGAGATGTTGGTTATAAAGCAGAATCAGTGTTTGAGGACGAGATGTTGGTTATTAAGCAGAATCAGTGTTTGAGGACGAGATGTTGGTTATTAAGCAGAATCAGTGTTTGAGGGCGAGATGTTGGTTATTAAGCAGAATCAGTGTTTGAGGGCGAGATGTTGGTTATTAAGCAGAATCAGTGTTTGAGGACGAGATGTTGGTTATAAAGCAGAATCGGTGTTTGAGGACAAGATGTTGGTTATAAAGCAGAATCAGTGTTTGAGGACGAGATGTTGGTTATAAAGCAGAATCAGTGTTTGAGGACGAGATGTTGGTTATAAAGCAGAATCAGTGTTTGAGGACGAGATGTTGGTTATAAAGCAGAATCAGTGTTTGAGGACAAGATGTTGGTTATAAAGCAGAATCAGTGTTTGAGGACGAGATGTTGGTTATAAAGCAGAATCAGTGTTTGAGGACGAGATGTTGGTTATAAAGCAGAATCAGTGTTTGAGGACGAGATGTTGGTTATAAAGCAGAATCAGTGTTTGAGGACGAGATGTTGGTTATAAAGCAGAATCAGTGTTTGAGGACGAGATGTTGGTTATAAAGCAGAATCAGTGTTTGAGGACGAGATGTTGGTTATAAAGCAGAATCAGTGTTTGAGGACGAGATGTTGGTTATAAAGCAGAATCAGTGTTTGAGGACGAGATGTTGGTTATTAAGCAGAATCAGTGTTTGAGGACGAGATGTTGGTTATTAAGCAGAATCAGTGTTTGAGGACGAGATGTTGGTTATAAAGCAGAATCAGTGTTTGAGGACGAGATGTTGGTTATAAAGCAGAATCAGTGTTTGAGGACGAGATGTTGGTTATAAAGCAGAATCAGTGTTTGAGGACGAGATGTTGGTTATAAAGCAGAATCAGTGTTTGAGGACGAGGTGTTGGTTATTAAGCAGAATCAGTGTTTGAGGACGAGATGTTGGTTATAAAGCAGAATCAGTGTTTGAGGACGAGATGTTGGTTATTAAGCAGAATCGGTGTTTGAGGACGAGATGTTGGTTATAAAGCAGAATCGGTGTTTGAGGACAAGATGTTGGTTATAAAGCAGAATCAGTGTTTGAGGACGAGATGTTGGTTATAAAGCAGAATCAGTGTTTGAGGGCGAGATGTTGGTTATTAAGCAGAATCAGTGTTTGAGGACGAGATGTTGGTTATTAAGCAGAATCAGTGTTTGAGGACGAGATGTTGGTTATTAAGCAGAATCAGTGTTTGAGGACGAGATGTTGGTTATTAAGCAGAATCAGTGTTTGAGGACGAGATGTTGGTTATTAAGCAGAATCAGTGTTTGAGGACGAGATGTTGGTTATTAAGCAGAATCAGTGTTTGAGGACGAGATGTTGGTTATTAAGCAGAATCAGTGTTTGAGGACGAGATGTTGGTTATTAAGCAGAATCAGTGTTTGAGGACAAGATGTTGGTTATTAAGCAGAATCAGTGTTTGAGGACGAGATGTTGGTTATTAAGCAGAATCAGTGTTTGAGGACGAGATGTTGGTTATTAAGCAGAATCAGTGTTTGAGGACGAGATGTTGGTTATTAAGCAGAATCAGTGTTTGAGGACGAGATGTTGGTTATTAAGCAGAATCAGTGTTTGAGGACGAGATGTTGGTTATTAAGCAGAATCAGTGTTTGAGGACGAGATGTTGGTTATTAAGCAGAATCAGTGTTTGAGGACGAGATGTTGGTTATAAAGCAGAATCAGTGTTTGAGGACGAGATGTTGGTTATTAAGCAGAATCCTGAAGCTAACGCATCAATCCGACGCTCACCGCAACGATTACAAGCGCGAGTGGTTTCCTTGGAAACTACAGACCGATGTTGTGCATATTCAAATGCTGCATGTGTTCAGCACTCAGAATGTCGTATTGTTGGATTGTGATTTGTGTCGAGTCTCTAAAGCCTTTAATCCGTGTTAATGTGCTCCGTGTCTCTGATGCATTAGACGGGATCCTCCGATCATCTGGAGCTGCACACACTAACCATGTGAAGTTACAGGCTATTATGTTTGGCACACTTTTTACTGTTGCTTTTTTGTTTCCTGTTGTTTTTATTTTTGCAATTTACGAAAGCAAAAGAGATGAGATGAACAACACATACGGTTCATGTTCAGTGCTAGATGAACAAACGCAGCATGTGAAGTGTTACTGTCATGAACTAAATGAACATCATCACTGTTTTCTGACCCGCTTCTAGTCATTTAGCAGATTGGCTGATTTACCAATGTGGAACATAACTAGCAATTTATCATTCAAAATATGTGTGTGTGTGTGTGTATAAATACTGTATGTGAGTGTGTGTGTCAGTGTATGTGTGTGTGTAAATACTGTGTGTATGTGTGTGTGTAAATACTGTATGTGAGTGTGTGTGTCAGTGTATGTGTGTGTAAATACTGTGTGTGTGTGTGTGTGTGTAAATACTGTATGTGAGTGTGTGTTTGTGTGTGTGTGTGTGTGAGACTCGAGTGTGTGTGTGTGTGTGTGTGTGTGTGTGTGTGAGAGAGAGCGAACGAACGTGTGTGTGTGTGTGTGTGTGTATGTGTGTTGTACACAAATATGTCTTTCATGTGGAACGGCATCTGTCTCTCCTTTCATAAGTGTCATTGTCGTGTTCATTTCATGTTTTTTCTTCATGTTGTTTTAATGGACACTCACGTGTCCTGCTGCTGTAGATGGTGAATGCCATTTCAGGACATGTTTGCAGATGTTTGCAGCATATGATGTGTTTTTCTTGCATATATTGAACAGGGAATCAGAGATCTGTGGCTTTGCTTTTGGCAGGCGCTGGGTTTCTGTGAGAACACTTGGAAAAATGTGCTGTAGACACAGAGATGTATGTGTGTGTGTGTGTGCACTGGACTGGAGAGATCCTGAAGATTGAAGACTCTGCTGTGTACAGAGATTTAAACGCATGTAGAAGCCAGTTGAGAGTCTGATGTGATGGAGTGTGTTTGTTTAGACGCTGTTAAAGACAGATGAGTGTGTGACGCTCATGTTGTGTGTGTGTGTTTGTGTCTCTGCAGGAGATTCACACAGCGAAACATGAGATCACGGGTTCCTCTGCAGATCCTGCTGTATGCGACGGTCATCAGAAGCCTGAAAGTGGTGTCCAAGCGCGGCTCAGGTAAGACACATGCCTGTTGTCATGATGATCGTCTGATGTGTGTGTGTGTGTTTGTCCTGATGGGATCACGGGGCTGGAGTCTCAGTCCAGTCTGGGATTCTGGAGATAGAAATAAATCATCTCTGGTTCTTTGCAGCATCTTAAAACCGTTTCTGGCTGGAATGGGTTCTTGAGTGTCTCTGGATATTAAAATGTTCTTGATGTTCTTCATCAGCTTAGGTGTGTATCAGTTGTGCTCATCATCACTTGACAGCTGAAGCGTCTTTGTTCAGTATGAGGATGTCCTGCTGAAGTGAGTGTGTGTGTCAGTGTTTGTGTGTTTGAGTGTGTGTGTGTGTGAGTGCGTGCGTGTGTGTGAGTGTGTGTAGAGATGTCTGGCTCACGCTGTGGTCCAGATGGCCGCTCTGGTGTGTGTACGGCTCGTCTCCTCTGCCATTATCAGGACTAATCTGGATCAGTGGGGTGTGTGTGTGTGTGACGGCGGCCGCTCTGAGACGTCGCATGGGAACATATTGAAGCTGTCGCCTCAAGGGAAATGATGAATACGATCCCTGAGGAACAACAAACACGGCCGGACGGGGATCCGTCTGCATCTCCACACACACACACACACACACACACACACACACACACACACACACACACACACATATATATATATCAGGTCACATGACTTTATACCAGAGCGAACGGCTGCTGGAGCTTGAAACCAAGCGCATGAGATGCTTTAAAGTGGCGTCGTCCCGCTCAGGTCAGGATGTGACCTTTAGTGGCATTTACATCCTCTGATCTGTAGAGCAAAAGGTCAGGAATAAATCGACCCGTCCATCCCGCTCTGTCTTTATCTGTGCGTGTGGATGGTGAGGGTCGGTGTGGATGGTGAGGGTCAGTGTGTGTGGTTGGTGAGGGTCAGTGCGTGTGGATGGTGAGGGTCGGTGTGTGTGGATGGTGAGGGTCGGTGTGGTTGGTGAGGGTCCGTGTGTGTGGATGGTGAGGGTCAGTGTGTGTGGATGGTGAGGGTCGGTGTGGATGGTGAGGGTCGGTGTGTGTGGATGGTGAGGGTCAGTGCGTGTGGATGGTGAGGGTCCGTGTGGATGGTGAGGGTCGGTGTGTGTGGATGGTGAGGGTCGGTGTGGTTGGTGAGGGTCCGTGTGTGTGGATGGTGAGGGTCAGTGTGTGTGGATGGTGAGGGTCGGTGTGTGTGGATGGTGAGGGTCCGTGTGTGTGGATGGTGAGGGTCAGTGTGTGTGGTTGGTGAGGGTCAGTGTGTGTGGATGGTGAGGGTCGGTGTGTGGATGGTGAGGGTCCGTGTGGATGGTGAGGGTCAGTGTGGATGGTGAGGGTCGGTGTGTGTGGATGGTGAGGGTCAGTGTGGATGGTGAGGGTCGGTGTGTGTGGATGGTGAGGGTCAGTGTGGATGGTGAGGGTCGGTGTGTGTGGATGGTGAGGGTCAGTGTGTGTGGATGGTGAGGGTCAGTGTGGATGGTGAGGGTCAGTGTGGATGGTGAGGGTCGGTGTGTGTGGATGGTGAGGGTCAGTGTGGATGGTGAGGGTCGGTGTGTGTGGATGGTGAGGGTCCGTGTGGATGGTGAGGGTCAGTGTGTGTGGATGGTGAGGGTCGGTGTGTGTGGATGGTGAGGGTCGGTCTGTGTGGATGGTGAGGGTCGGTATGGTTGGTGAGGGTCGGTGTGTGTGGATGGTGAGGGTCCGTGTGGATGGTGAGGGTCGGTGTGTGTGGATGGTGAGGGTCAGTGTGTGTGGATGGTGAGGGTCAGTGTGTGTGGATGGTGAGGGTCGGTGTGTGTGGTTGGTGAGGGTCAGTGTGTGTGGATGATGAGGGTCGGTGTGTGTGGATGGTGAGGGTCGGTGTGTGTGGATGGTGAGGGTCGGTGTGTGTGGATGGTGAGGGTCAGTGTGTGTGGATGGTGAGGGTCAGTGTGGATGGTGAGGGTCGGTGTGTGTGGATGGTGAGGGTCAGTGTGTGTGGATGGTGAGGGTCAGTGTGTGTGGATGGTGAGGGTCGGTGTGTGTGGTTGGTGAGGGTCAGTGTGTGTGGATGGTGAGGGTCGGTGTGTGTGGATGGTGAGGGTCGGTGTGTGTGGATGGTGAGGGTCGGTGCGTGTGGATGGTGAGGGTCGGTGCGTGTGGATGGTGAGGGTCGGTGTGTGTGGATGGTGAGGGTCGGTGTGTGTGGATGGTGAGGGTCGGTGTGTGTGGATGGTGAGGGTCGGTGTGTGTGGATGGTGAGGGTCGGTGTGTGTGGATGGTGAGGGTCGGTCTGTGTGGATGGTGAGGGTCGGTGTGTGTGGATGGTGAGGGTCGGTGTGTGTGGATGGTGAGGGTCGGTGTGTGTGGATGGTGAGGGTCGGTATGTGTGGATGGTGAGGGTCGGTGTGTGTGGATGGTGAGGGTCAGTGTGTGTGGATGGTGAGGGTCGGTGTGTGTGGATGGTGAGGGTCGGTGTGGATGGTGAGGGTCAGTGTGGATGGTGAGGGTCGGTGTGTGTGGATGGTGAGGGTCAGTGTGTGTGGATGGTGAGGGTCGGTGTGTGTGGTTGGTGAGGGTCAGTGTGTGTGGATGGTGAGGGTCGGTGTGTGTGGATGGAGAGGGTCGGTGTGTGTGGATGGTGAGGGTCGGTGCGTGTGGATGGTGAGGGTCGGTGTGTGTGGATGGTGAGGGTCGGTGTGTGTGGATGGTGAGGGTCGGTGTGTGTGGATGGTGAGGGTCGGTGTGTGTGGATGGTGAGGGTCGGTGTGTGTGGATGGTGAGGGTCGGTGTGTGTGGATGGTGAGGGTCGGTCTGTGTGGATGGTGAGGGTCGGTGTGTGTGGATGGTGAGGGTCGGTGTGTGTGGATGGTGAGGGTCGGTGTGTGTGGATGGTGAGGGTCGGTGTGTGTGGATGGTAAGGGTCGGTGTGTGTGGATGGTGAGGGTCAGTGTGTGTGGATGGTGAGGGTCGGTGTGTGTGGATGGTGAGGGTCGGTGTGGATGGTGAGGGTCAGTGTGGATGGTGAGGGTCGGTGTGTGTGGATGGTGAGGGTCGGTGTGTGTGGATGGTGAGGGTCGGTGCGTGTGGATGGTGAGGGTCGGTGTGTGTGGATGGTGAGGGTCGGTGTGTGTGGATGGTGAGGGTCGGCGTGTGTGGATGGTGAGGGTCGGTGTGTGTGGATGGTGAGGGTCAGTGTGGATGGTGAGGGTCAGTGTGGATGGTGAGGGTCGGTGCGTGTGGATGGTGAGGGTCGGTGTGTGTGGATGGTGAGGGTCGGTGCGTGTGGATGGTGAGGGTCGGTGTGTGTGGATGGTGAGGGTCGGTGTGTGTGGATGGTGAGGGTCGGTGTGTGTGGATGGTGAGGGTCGGTGTGTGTGGATGGTGAGGGTCCGTGCGTGTGGATGGTGAGGGTCAGTGTGTGTGGATGGTGTGGGTCCGTGTGTGTGGATGGTGAGGGTCGGCGTGTGTGGATGGTGAGGGTCGGTGTGTGTGGATGGTGAGGGTCAGTGTGGAT